>NW_010523900.1:36328-41637 GCF_000687285.1 Phaethon lepturus | reverse complement strand
GGTCCTTTCCAACCTAGTGATTCTGTGAAAGCTGTTGCAACAACTGTGTTGCATAGATAAAAGAAAAATGTGTTTGGATCAGAAGCATGACAGGTTAAGAACTGCTATGAATAAACAAATCTGTGTCATTTAAGAGAGACAAATATTACTGGAGAAGTTTATGACAAGAGGAAACTGATTTTTTAGTTGTAGCTCACAAACATTTTTTACAAATTACAGGTAAGGTTCAGATATTCATGGATATCATAACTGCCATGTTTCGTTACGAAGCAGTCCTAAATCTGCTTGAAGCACCTCGTACTACAACTCCTAATGGTGTAGTATACTGTTTTATGTTACTGGCAGCTAAAAGGATTTAGTCACAGACCAGCCTAACACGTTGTATGAGTTTGATAGAGATGCCTGTCCTGCAATCCTTAGGAACCAGTTACTGAACCAGGGCATACACACTTTCAAGAATCTCTTGTGAGTGACAGGCATTTTGTATAAGCATACAGGTGCAACAATAAGGCACTCTCTCAAGAGAGAGTCCTGCACCATTAATGACCTCTTATGACTAGAAAGTGTGTGTCTTCAAGTCTGCAAAGTTCTGAAAGATGTATTTGGTGGTATACATCTTTCAAAAAGAAAGCATCAATCTTTGTGATATACATGGATAAGATTAAAAAAACCCACTGATACTCAAGTCCCAAAACATTTTTTTGGAGACTGATATATGCTAAACAATTTTAGCACTCAATTTAGTCCAATTTCTTCTCTGTTGATTAGGGTATTCTCAGTTTTGTACCAATATATTATTTTCGTCAAATGGAAGCTCTTCAATCCGATTTGAAAAAAAACATGGAATAAATACTTAAGAAAGAAAACATAGTGAGCCAAGACTCATATATCTTAATTCCTAGCCATTTTCTTCTAAATTCAGCAACATATGCAAGATTCTAAATCACAATATGAAATTATATCAAGTGTATTGACAAACTTAAAAAATCCCACACTTTCGGAAAAAAAAAACAAACTAATACTTAAAAACTCTAAGGATTAGCTAAGAGGAATTAGATTTCTAAATACTTTTGGGTACATAAGCCTAAACAATGTGTTCTGGACACCACATAGATAATCAGCAACACAGGGAACAGATTGCAAGTTTCTAGACTAACACCCTTATTTCTGGATCTTCTTTCATCTTCAACTAGACATGACACATACCAGAGCTAAGTTTACAATTTACAAAAACACATTAATGTAAATCATAACCAGGAAAGGAAGGAAACTGTAAATCCTAGATTATTTCATATCAAAATGGTATGTTTTTAACATACCTGTTTATGTTCCTGTGCCTCGAGAGTACATATTTGGATTAGTTTTGAAAGAAACCAAATAACAATGTCAAATGTGGTAAAAATGTTATTTTATAACCTAAAATACCTATTTTTTTGTCTGTAATTTCCATTACTAGTAGCGCTGACAAATTTCTAAAAAGAGATCATTTTAGCCATTGTTGTTTCCATACTAAAAGGAACCAAAGTGGTAATTACTTCTCCAAATTAAATTCCAAGGTCTGAAATATTAAGGATTATACATTTAGGATATTTTTTAGGCTGTCCAACACAGCTTTTTCTTGTAAAGAAGAATGTAGCCGTCAATCATTCCTCCTCTTGCAAGACAAATATGCTTTTGCAGCTTTTACTTGTCACTCCCATTACATGTAATGTAAGCAGCTTAGCACTAAAACAATTTAAGAAACTGCGGAAGTTAAATACATAAATTATTGTTATGATGACAGAAAAGGCAATGAATGTCTTGCAGCTCCACTTGCTTTCTTTGTTAAGGAAGAAAAAGCTAATTATCTGGAGCTGTCAACCATGAAGACCTGGACCTATTTCAGTCAACATAAGCCCTGGACAAGCTAAAGTATTTCTCACATTTGAACTCCATCTTTTTCCCCCTTTTCTGGAAAGCAGGATTTTATTATAAAACAATAAGTATCTACACAAGACTGAACAAGGACAAATCAGGCATAAAACATATAAGGATTTAATTTTTCATTAAAAACTCCCTGTATTATTCTAAAAATGCATATTTCATATAATGAGTATATTCATTTTTTAATTATCACATCTAGAATTTTGACAGTTGTAAAGAATCTCTATGTATAAAAAATTTTAATCTAAAAATCACAAAATGACTTGTGCTTGCAAATTCAAACTTTATGTGGCACTGTTCAATTTTTAGACCAGAAAGGTTGGATATCTCAGAAAAATTGAATATATTACAATTTATATCTCAATTCAAACTTTGAAGAGAAACCTGAAGTCTTATTAAACTATGAAAGGTATGTAGAATACATCCTTTACAAAGTTTTAAGTACACTCACCCAAGGTGTGACCTTTTAAAATGCTCGTCTTTTATTGTCGTCTTCTATCACAATTTTTCATCCAGCAAAGTATAAAAAAGGGAAAAAAGCAGGAAAGGAGAGAAAGGAATGGGGGGCAAAGGAAAGGCGGGGGAAGAAAGAAGGGCAAAAGGTGTACCTTCTGTCCTCACTTTTCTAAGTGGTTAACCTACAGAAGTTGCTGCATCTAGAGCTTTCAGGAAACCTGACATTTTTTTTCCTTACAGATTTGTTTTTACAAAGAATTACTATATTTTATAAGAATCCATCTCTGCCACAACAGTTCTCAAACTTTTCCTTCCCTCGTCTTATACTGAACATCTTAATCCTTGCCCACTTTCATTTACAGCACATACTTATCAAAACATGCTTTCTCAATTCTCCATGCTGTTTTCGAAGTCTGACCAATTGGCCTCCCCTTCCCTTCTGTCTGCTTCCACAAACTCATTGATTCACCTCTACAAAACTTGATTTTCCAATAAGATCTTCCCTTTTCAAACCACTGTCACAGACAGTCAACTATTCATAGAGGAAGCTGTCAAGTACAGGATGACAGATGAACAGACCACTTTGCCAGAAAATCATCTGAGAATTCAAACACTTGTCCACTTTTAAACCTTCATTCTTAAATTGCCACAATTTGCTACTGTTAGATGAAGAAAAAACATGTTGATAGAAGCCTTTGAAATTCCAACTTTTGATACTTTCACATTGACATTTTCATATTACCACTGTAAGAAAAATCAGGTTTGAGACCACCTAAGGAACCTGACCATACACAACTCTGTGGGACCTGACAAGATGCATCCCAGACTCCTGAGGGAACTGGCTGACATAGTTGCCAAGCCACTCTCCATATTTGAAAAGTCCTGGCAAGTCCGGTGACATCCCCAGTGACTGCAAAAAGGGAAACATTGCACCCATTTTTAAAAAAGGTAGCAAGGTGGACCCTGGGAACTACCAACCTGTCAGCCTCACCTCTGTGTCTGGGAAGATCATGGAGCAGATCCCCCTAGAATGTATGCTAAGGCACATGGAGGACAGAGAGGGAATTTGAGACAGCCAGCATGGCTTCGCCAAGGGCAATTCCTGCCTGACCAATCTAATGGCCTGGAGTGATGACGATGATGGCATGACTACATGAGTGGACAAGGGATGAGCTACCAACATCATCCATCTGGACTTCTGTAAGGCCTTTGACATGGTCACCCACAACATCCTTCTCTCTAAATTGGCAAGAGATGGATTTGATGGGTGGACTGTTGGGTGATAAGGAATCGGCTGGATTGTTGCATATAGTGGATAGCGGTCAAAGGCTCAATGTCCAGATGGAGATCTGTGATGAGTGATGTTCCTCAGGGGTCCATATTGGGACCAGTACTATTTAATATCTTCAGCAATGACAGAGACAGTGGGATTGAGTGCACCCTCAGCAAGTCTGCAGATGACACCACGCTAAGTGGTATGGTTGACACATCTGAGGGACAGGATGCCTTCCAGAGGGACCTAGACAAGCTCGAGGAATAGGTCTGTGTGAGCCTCCTGAGGTTCAACAAGGCCAAGTGCAGGGTCCTGCACCTGGGTGGGAGCAACCCCCCATATCAGGGGGATGAAGGGATTGAGAGCAGCCCTGCCAAGAAGGACTTGGGGTTACTGGTGGATGAAAAGCTGGACATTAGCCATCAATGTGAGCTTGCAGCCCAGAAGGCCAACTATATCCTGGGCTGCATCCAAAGCAGCGTGGCCAGCAGGTCAAGGGAGGGGATTCTGCTGCTCTGCTTTGCTGAGACCCCACCTGGAATACTGCATCCAGCTTTGGAGCCCTCAGCGCAGGAAAGGCATGGACCTGTTGGAGCCGGTCCAGAGGAGGGCCACAAAAACGATCAGAGGGATAGAACACCTGTCCTGTGTGGACAGGCTGAGAGACTTGGGATTGTTCAGCCTGGAAAAGAGAAGGCTCTGGGGACACCTTATTGCAGCCTTCCAGTGTTTAAAGGCAGCTTATAATAAAGATGGGACAGACTTTTTGTCAGGGCCTGTTGCAACAGGACAAGGGGTAATGATTTTAAACTAAAAGATCGTAGATTAGACTAGCTGTAAGGAAGAAGTTTTTCACAGTGAAAGAGGTGAAACACTGGCACAGGTTACCCTGAAAAGTGATAGATGTCCTATCCCTGTAAACATTCTTCAAGGTCCAGTTGGATGGGGCTCCGAGCAACCTGTTCTAGTTGAAGATGTTCCTTCTCATTGCAGGGGGGTTAGACTAGATGACCTTTAAAAGTCCCTTCCAACCCAAACTATTCTATGATATCATTTCAGATGTAGGCAAACATGGCATGAACAAAAAAATACAACAAACATCCTCAATTATATCTTTAAAATGGCTCCTTCTGACAATCACATGTCTTACCATAGACAAGGAATGTTGACTGAGGGTCTTTTGCTTGACACTTTTGTGCTGATATTCATCATTTACTTCTATACATTTTTTCAGTCAGCTCACCAGCAACGCCATTTAGAAACCTCACAGTTAGATTACAGTGAACTGTCTTTCCAATGGCATACACACTTAGACATCATATTCAAAGCCATTTTAAACACAAGTTACATGAAGCACTCAAACTTCTGAATTCCATAAATGGAGAAAGTTAATTAAAATCTTGATATATCTAGAGAAAAAAATTACAAGGATATAAAATTAACAACTAGATTATTATTACATATATTGTAGCTTAATTTACATCAGTGGATAGAGAGCAGATTAACTTGCATCAAATGCAAATGTAATACTCGGCAGTCCCACTGGAATACATACTGAATAAAACTTCAGTGCTGTTGCAGGACAATAACTTGATTCCAGAACAGATAGCTGAAAATAAACACCCATGTTTTTTTACCTTCTAAAGTTACATGCATA
>NW_010523900.1:24252-36297 GCF_000687285.1 Phaethon lepturus | reverse complement strand
TTCCTGCTGGAACACTCCGTCTTCATGGGAATCAAGAGGAGCACATACTAAAATGTTTAATTCTACAGAGATGAAAGGGAAGCAAATGGTATAAGCAATCTACGTTTTTTTTCTTATCCAAGAATTTTATGACTGTAGAATATTTCCAGTCAGAAGTCAAAATTCATTCCTGTATTAGGTCTACATATTCTTATGGTATACCTTGTATACCTTATTCAGAGATTTCTGCTCAGTTTGCTTTATGAGAAGTTAAAGTAACATGATTATTATTATTATTATTATAATAAACAAACTACATACATTCTGGTATCTTGAAACATATATTGTAAGAACAGTAATTACAAATTATGTCTTTTCCTCTTGCTGATCTGCTTACAAAATTTCAGGAAAAAACGGATAGAGATGAAGCCTTTAACAGAAATTTAATGGATCAGCTTCCCAACATAGTTAATGAAACATTTAAAATACTAGGAGAAGTTATGTTAAACTTCAGCTCTGAAAGCAGAAATGAGTAGAAAAGAACTGCAGAAAAATCCATGCAAGAAAACACATAACTATTCTTTTCCAGGAAATTGAGGAAGAATCCATTCTAGAAATAAAATACATTGGCCCACAGGGTGGCAGAAGAGAGACACACAATCAAAAACAGAAAAATTCCTGAATTATATCTAAAGCAAAATATCTAACTTTAGTAGCACTTCATCTAGTAGCCTGACAAAAAATGATGATTAGGGATAAAAATGAGATAAGTTACCAATTTATTCATATGGCTGGCTTACATGTTCATTATAGTGTGGAAAACTAAGTAGGTAGTATATTATAATGTCGTAACCACACAGTTTACGAATACTTGCTATACAGTTTGTACCATAGAGGAGTACTTAGACATGCAGTTTAGTAGGCACCACTGTTTCAAAAGTGTGTTCTGTCTCACCCTTAAAATAAAAACACTCAAACTGTAGGGTTTCTTATAAATCTTCATTACAGTGAATGCTGTATAGTTGTAGTTATAGTTGTAGTTTTAGCATTGGTATAGTGGTATTCCAGTTCAGCCCCAAAAAAATAATCTGGACTGAGGTCCAAACATTTTCAAGCAAAGCAAAAAAAAAAAAAAAAAAATCCCACAACAACAAAAATCACACAGAACTTAACATTTCCTCACTAAAATACCCATCACCACTATCCTCATAGTATCTAAATGATACAACTACAGAAGCAGCAGAAAGAAAGCAAAAGTTATTCAGACAAGCATACCTAACCAGCTTATGGCATAAAAGCTCAAAAGAAGTCTTTAACTCCCTTAAACACCAAGTGCACAAAAATATATAAAAGGCTAGTGGAGAGCTATTTCACTTGGGAATAAGGCTGATACATCAATACTTATTTCTAAGACTAGTACTATTAGAAATACTACACACACCTAGTAGTTTTTAATTCCAAATGCATGCCTATATGAAATCTACTAAATACTTAATTTCTTTCCCACCTTCTCATGATTACTGAGACAGATTAATACATATACAGTCTTAGAAGCCATATGACAAATATTTCACTTGGATTGTTTCATTGATTTTTCTTGTGGCAGTAAGCAGAAATTTCCTTAAAACATGAAACATTTTATATTAATGAAATATGACAGAATATTAATAAAAAATAATCACTGTTACACTTTTACCTACATACCACTTTAAATGCTTTTACCTAGCTATCTCTCTCAGAGTAGATCACACTGATAAATCAGTTATCTGGCCTACTACATTAAATGTTCCCCTACAGTGACTAAGCATGTGAAACTTATTTCTTAAAAATAATTCAGTTAATGAAGATGTTAATAGGTCAATTCCAATAGTATCACTGAAGACAAGATGATAAACTGATTCAGCTCTTCCTATTTTATGTTACAATCATGGACAAAGATAAATGTCAAAAATTTCATTAATTATGTTAGTTTCTGAAATTTCATTATGAACATGTGAATTACACAGACCTAAATACACTAAGAATGTAGCTAAGCGGGACTAAAACTTCCAGGATTAGCTGCATGGAAACTGTATTTTGGCAGCTTACTTGCTTCATTTTAGGACAAGCTGCAGTGGCTTATTATGCTGTTTCAGTAGATTTGCTGATTTAGAAATTATATTCATCTTATCAGAGATTAATTCTGAATTCTGAGCTAACAGCAGAAGGGAGCCACTTCAGCTCTAGGTTCTAATAGTATACATAACAACGACCATCTAGCTCCATAAATCACTTAATGGTTTACATAATGTTATATATTTCGCTGACTTAAGGGTAGGAAAGGAGTTGTAAATATGTCTAGTCGACAACATATTTCATTCATACACTGCCTCTAGGCTAGAAAGACCAAAATAATGCTCAGGAGAGTCCTGGTCCATGCAGTGAAGAACCTTGCCTAAGAATTGGGATCTTTAAATTCAGTACCTTGCTTTTCCACAGTCCTTTTCATGATCTTTGGTATGTCACTTTGCCTGCCTGAGTTTCAATCTTCCCATCTCTGAAATGGAAAGCACTGTATTTCTCTGTTTCACAGAGATGTCAGAACAGGAAATACACTGACATCTCTGATCTACTGAGATCCAGTAGTAAAGAAATGGCAGTATACAGCACGAAGTAGGTTATTCTCAGATTTCTAGGACTGAAACTGTTAACTGGAATAATTGAGTCCTGACAGATATTTCCTATGGAAATATGCTCCAGATAATGCATATGACCAATAAATCAATTCCCAAGCACCCTGTCATTTAAATTCAAGTAGCCCCAAACAGATACAAGACACTGATAGCAATTTTGTAATCTGTAAAACTTAGATTTCCAATTTAAAAGCAAATCAGCAGGAGGAGTAAGTTCGTTGCTGAACAGTATATCACTTGGTAAGATAAGCAGTGACAAAGCCTCAAGTACGTTGACAAGTTCAGTGATATTTTTCGTCAAAACAGCACAAATGAAAAGCAAGGAATTGTTCTACAACAACTTATTTTTATCTAGCCAGCATCAAAGCAGAGCACAGTGATAGTCACTTAGTCAGATTCAGCTCAACAGGCTTTAAAATTAAGTTATTTAACTAAATTAATGAAATCTAACCCACTGTGGGCAATTCTATTGCTTCATTTACTTCCTTATATTAGTCTTTTACCAGCAGAGTCTAAGCTATCATAAAGCAGTTTTAATAAACTAGAACCAAATACCAAAACTGCTTTGAAAGCATTCTGACTAAATCATATCATGTTGCATTCAGAATGAGCTTCAATTTTCTGAAATTCTGATAACTGAATAGTTTAATTATCCAATGCTAGAGCAGCTAGAAACAGAGAAACAGTCAAGATTACCAGTACCTCTCTGTCAGTATGTTACCAGAAATGTAAATATAATCCTAAGCAAAAGTGAACACTAAGTACATATCTACTAATCAGGGAAAAACGTTTAGTAAAATGAAGACAGACATGTGGAAGAAGGTGTAGTTATTTTTAATAAGAATATATACAAAACAATTATGTCTCTGATAATTGAATATGAACAGCAGGATGGATCAAAAATGCAGTTAAAACACTTATGCCCATCCCCACACAGCTGGTTTTGTGAACTGATCACCCTGAAGATACAGGCAAAATGGTAGGTTAGTGTTTTATACCAGCTGCAGCTATTTGATATTACACACCTAAACTGATCACTTAAGCAGGACTTGTTAAGATTCATTACAGAGTATGTTCCAAAACTAGTTTTAATTTATAAAAATATCTTTTAGTTTTCAACATTTGCAATGTGATATACCGTTAAATAATCAAAGACATGACAGAGTTTGAAATTCACAGATCTGAAATAGTAGCACCCAGTTCAACAGCTTCCCAGATGAATTAATCATTTTGTTGTAACTGCATGCACCCCCCAAACCACTCCCTGGTCTTCAGGTCATACCAAGATTTCTTACATATGCCTCATGCTTTTCCACTGGATGGTAATGGGATGTTCTGTGTTGTTCAACTGTCCAGACATCACATAAATCTGGACTGCAACAAAACCAGTATTTTCAAAGTTACTGTCAGGAAGTAGGTGAACAAAAAACATGGACTTTTGTTGATCTTGACTGATTCAAGAATCAGTCAGAAACAGCGATGAAATTGACTAGTCATTTGTCCTTGTATACAAAAGGAAGAATATACTGAGCTAGCTGCAACAGCACACACAATACGGAATCTACCAGGAGAACACCTGGAGGGACAGTATTGAAAATACTAAAAATAATCAAAGATTAATGCTTTGTTACTATGTATTTTCACCAATGAGCCAGGAGTGTCTGGAGATCTGTAGAAGTGGTAGAAATGGAAGAACTACATTACACCTATATTTCAAGAAACCAATCTCTGAAATGTAGTGTTGACTTACATGCAACTGATGGGAAAATTATGCCTTTTGTTGCTGTAAATGTCCTCATGCATTTCACATAATAAACAACTGCCTCCTTGGTCCTTTTGCCAACTGAAATGCTAGTACTTCAGGACTCTAACGGAGACTGATAAGACTATGGAATAATATAAACAACACATCCCCAAGACCAAATTGCTGTAAAATAAGTACATTTTTCTTCAGATGACTGTATGTATTTTACTCATTCAGAAGCTTCAAAAGCGCTTATACTGAAAGAGATCAATATGAAGTCTCAAATCACTGGAAATTCAAGGACACCATCTGTTCTAGGATTTTGTCTATAGAACAGTGTTTATGGAAAAGCCTGAAAGTTAAGCAGCAGATCTACAAATCTCCCAGACTATTATGTTTTTAAGAGGCCTCTAAGGCTTTTGGAAGTGCAGCCTGAGAAGATTCAACCAAGTCTAAAACATTCAGAAACCATATTCATAACATTTGAAGGGGGAATGTTTTCCTTTTAATTCCTTCCTTATATAACCGATGTATCTTCAAAACTGTCTGAAAGAGATTTACCTTTGAAAAAAGTACAATATTACCCTCACATTAGAAGACCAGGTTATCTCCAATGAAGAAATTACAGCTACAAACACAAAAGTATTCACAGAAAGATACTAAATAGACAGTAAGAACCTAATACAAGAGTTTCTGCCTCAGTGGGCAAAAACCTGCTAAAAACCTTCAAAGTGAGTAAAAACATTAAACATACCACATTACTAAAAGATCCTGACAAGTATAAAAATACTAGAAAATTGATACTGATTCCATTGCTGAAGAACATGCTGGTTTGGAATGAATTTAAGACACAAAGTCTCTCTGGGCTGAGTAACTCAACACTGACTTTGCTGGTAATAACAGATTGTGCTGATAAAAGACAATAAATACAAATTTTGGAGAGCCTACCACAGTCTTGTTATTACAAAGTGTTCATTCACGAGAATCTTGATATGTCTATTATCTTCAGGAACTTTGTTAGAAAACTCAAGATGGTTCTAAGAAAAATATATTCTTCTATTCACCACTTATAAAAAAAATAAAAATTTTAAATAAACCTCTTTCTTTGCTCTTTAATGGAGCAGTAAGATACCCCTTTTGCAAGTCCAGGAACCAGTACTGTCTGCCAAATGACAGAGCCTAGCACACCTTCAGAGGAAGCAAACTGAGGAAATGGAAACACTTTAAAGACAAATTAATTTGTATATGCATACATATGTATTACAAATGCCCATAGACATAATAGCTTTCTGCATGATAAGACCTAAAATTCCTCAAAAGTTTCTAATTTTAAGGTAAAAAAAGTTTATTTATCCTTATACAACAATGAACTATCAGTAATTAAGTGCAGGAAATATCCGTTTTCAAAAGAACAGTCACATCTGGCTTAAGGTTATGTATATTCTTAAATTTCACTCTAGACAGAAATGAAGGAACAGGGACAGTTGGCTGTTCTTTCTGAAGTAATTCTTCCTTTATTCCTGTCTTTCATGTTGTCCACCTCGTTCTACCCCCATCAGATATGTAAAGAGGGTAAAACAAACTACCCACTGTGAAGACAACAGTCCAAAAAATAAAATAGCTGATACAAATACCAGCTCTGGATACGCTAATTGTTTGCGAATAACGTCAGAAAAACAAAAGATGCATCATGGGAGCAAATATAAGAGTTGCCAGAAGATTTCAATCTCAATATATTCTTAGTGTCTCTTCAAAAGAGCAACCCAGAGAATTGCAAACCGCTGGAGTTCATCCAGTCCAACACCTCTGCAAATAGTAGAGTCAACTAGAGCAGATTGCCTGTGACAACATAGAGGCAGGTTTTGAAATATCTCTGAGGACGGAGACTCCACAATCTCTCTGCACAACCTGTTAGAGTGTTCTATTATCTTCACAGTAAGAAAAAAGTGTTTTCTTATGTTCAGATGGGATTTCTTGTATTTCAAATTTTCATGGCCAATTCTGTGTCACTGGACACCTCTGAAAAGAGTCTGGCTCCCTCTTCTTTACACATTCCCATCAAGTATTTATGCACACTCACAAGTCTTCTCTTCCCCAGGTTGAGCAGTTCCAGCTCTCTCAGCCTTTTGTAGCAAAGATGTGCCAGTCCATCATCTTCATGGCCCTTTGCTGGACTCACTCCAGTATGTCCACGTGTCTCTTGTACTGAGGACCCAAGGGCTGCATTCAGCACTATGTGTGTCTCTCACCAGAGCTAAGGAGAAAGGAAGGATGATCTCCCTCGGCTCACTGGCAATGCTTTTCCTAATGCAGCCTAGAAGGCTGCTGGCTGCCTTTGCTACAAAAGTACACTGCTGGCTTGTGGTGAACTCATTGTCCACCAGGACCCCCAGGTTCTTTTAGGCAAAGCTGCTTTCCAGCCAGCTAGTCCCCAGCACATCCTGCTGCATAGGGTTATTCCTTCCCTGGTGCTGGTCTTTTTGCTGAGCTTCATGACGTTCCTGGTATCCCATTTCTCCAGTCTGCCAATGTCCCTGTGAATGGCAATGTACCCATTTCATCTACCAACCACTCCTCTCAGTTCTGTATTGCCCAAAAACTTGCTAAGCGTGCGCTCTGTCCCACTATCTCTAGGTCATTCTTAGACATAGGAATATGTTTGAGAGTATTGGACCTAGTATCAATCCTCATGGCACACTGCTAGTAACTGGCTTCAAAGCTGGCCTTTGTGCCACTGATCACAACCCTGTGAGCCTGGAAGTTCATCCAGTTTCCAGTTCTCCTCAGTGTCCACTTATCTAACTCATACTTCATCAACTTGCCTATGAGGATGTCATGTATCAAAAAACCTTGCTAAAGTCAAAACAAACAAGATCCTCTGCTCTCTCCTTATCCACTAAATCAGTAACCCCATTATAGAAGGCTATCAGGTTGGTCAGCAACTTTCTTTTCCTTTATTCAGTTTGGAAATTATTTCCAGGATTATTTGCTCCATCACCTTCTCTGCAATTCTCTGCAAGGTGAGGATGCTCTGTCTGTAGTTCCCTGGATCTCACTCTTGAAGACAGGAGACCTTTGCTTTCATTCAGTCCTCAGGAACATCCCCCGATCACCATGACCTTTCAAAGATAATCAAGAGTGACCTCCCAGTGACATCAGCTAGTACCTCAGCATTCCCATGTGCAGTCTACCAGGTCCAATGGACTTGTGTATGTCCTATTTGTTTAAATGGTCATAACCTGGATCCTCCTCCACAGAAAGCAAGCCTGCTTTGATCCAGGCTTTCCCACTGGTCTCATGTATCTGCAATTCCTGAAGACAGGTCTTACCAATAAAGACCAAGGTGAAGAATGCACTGCATACCTTGACTTTTTCCATGTCCTTTTCTATCAGATCTGCCCAAATTGCACCCACAGAACTTACCTTCAATTACTACCTGGATATTTCATTCCCCCTCCTCCTTTCCACACATTTCAATATTTAAGTAGTCCCTGAAGAGAGTGTTTAGAGCAACTTATCTTACAATGATCTGCTGTTCCCTTGTGATCAAACTCATTGCAGGGTATGTAGGATTCTGACATCAAAACTCTTTTAGTTCTACAGCTTGAATGATACTTTACTTATTCAGCTCAAAACTAAACAACTTGTTTTACCCGTTACACATTTGTCTCACATAGTGAAGAAGAAATACAAAAGGAAAGTGACAAGTGCAGGAAAAAACTGTAGTGTGCAGCCAGAAGTGACTGCACTTGTAGTCATGTAGGTCCATTCAGGAGTCAAACACTAAACATTTAAGTCATCATTACCTGGTAAAAGATTTTTTTTCAATGCTACAATGGTTTCACTTCAGAAATTAAAAACAGCAATAACAAAGCTGAAATAGTATTCGAACTTATTTGGGAAAAAAAAAACCCTCAAACACATGGCACAATTAACACGTTAATAAATTTTTATACAATAATTTAGCCAAACAATTTAAGGAAGCAGAAGTTGTTTAAAAGGACTGATGGAATTCTGAACCTACAACACTTAATTTTTTTTTGATAAGCATTACTGCAGCTATAAAATAACATTACTTTGAAATCATAACAGCACATCCTTCCTCTATTTACCACTTATTATAAAAGCACTGGCATGCTAACTTATTATTCAAAGGAACGACACTGATTTTAATGCTGTATTTGTCATGTCAATGCAACTTTCAAGTTCAAAAGAGATTGTATCTTCTACAGAAAAGGAAAAAACCAGCCCTAGCTACTGACATTTCAATTAATTACAATATTATTTATCTAATGACTGGAGGTTTCATTTTCTTTTTCAACCATGTAAATAACTGCAAGGTGGTATCACTGCTATTCTCCTGCACATGTAAGAATTGAATGACATATTTTCTCAAGGCATGAATAACCTGTGTTACTGACTGATTTTGGCTTGGTAGTTACATTCTATGATCAGCTAAGAAAATTAAAGTTTGCCTTACAGGTCAGCACCTTCAATTGCTGCAACAGGAGATTTCTGTGCTTCTAGAAGGAACTACAAATTATCCAAGTTCCAAACACAGGACTTTTTGTTCTAGAATTCTTCAAAAAATCAAATACTGAGACACAGCAATTGACACACTTTATCTGAAAAATTAACCCCTCAGGGATAACTTTCTTAGCAATAAACTAATACAAAATAGGTAGCAGCAAGAATTATTTTGCCCCGAGAGTTACATGTAATATTGTATCATCATGGTCAGCATTTTCAGAACAGTCAAAAAATTTATTAAAACGAATCAACAAAATGAAATGCAATTAATTAGTACAAGAAAGTATGAATGTTAAGCTATATGAGACATTTAGCAAAATTTAGATAGCCTCCTATTTATTACAGTATTCATTCATTTTGCTTCCAAATGTCTGATATTTTCTTTCTCTGAAGCCTAAAGAAATCTGAGAGATTCTCCATTGTCAGAAATATAGGAAAATACCAAACAAAATCTGTAAAGCTTTGGCACCTCAGAATTTTCCAGTACTGAAAGAAGTCTTGTAATAAAAGTAAAACATGCACATTCTGAAGAATTAGTTTCCAGAAATCCTATGGTGATGCCTTTCAAAACACAGAAATTTAAGGGAAAGGAATCCAACAATGATAATTTAGTTTGAGCAGTAGATCATATACTTGCTTATTGGGGTTTACTGCCAAAAGTACCTTAATGATGAATGAGCAGACACAGGAAACAAAGAGCACAAGCATATAGGCACATAAATGCAGATACCCCTCCTCAGCACAAAAACTAAAGGTAACAGCTGGATTAAGACCATAACTACTCCTTTAAAGTAGCTGCCTTCATCTCCTTTAGTTATCCTGCCAAAGGCCTAAACACAGACTATTCATCTGACAGAAGCCACAACTCCTTCCTGTAACTGCAATGCACACCAGGGAGGTTAGTATATCCAACCAGGCATTGCACAATGGACCATACTATTTCTGGTGCCCAGAAGAAACCTGGTCAAGAATTAAGTTTTTGTTGGCTTCCAGTACAACATACACACCTAACATTGTTTTCAAAAAGAGTTTAAATATCTGCACAAATACCATTCACAATTGAACTTTACAACACTTACTCAAAGTTGAACATATGTTCCTCAACCTAAAGGAAAAATCAAAGGAAAGCCTACAACTTTTGGGTCCATGTCAATCTTCACTTACACCTTTGAATGCTTATCCATCTCTGCTGATTTCCACTTGCACACACAGCCAAATCCTTTGTGAGGCCACTGTTACTACTATTTCTCTTTTAGATAATACAAGTGACATACAAAGCTGCAAGATTCCTTTCCAAGGTCAGTACTATAAATATACAATGTTAAAAATTATCCTACATTATACTTGAAGCTCCTCTATCCTTTTTTTATTGATATCATAATCCAACAGAACGTTTTGGCTTCATTAGTTTTTGAAATATCTGCTCACTTCTTAGCAACTGAGAAGCTAGAAACTTTAAGAAGATTGTTTCCTAGACAATTGGAACGCAGGCACACAAACACACTTAAGCATTCTTGCAATTAAACACAAGTTACTTTTCTAATCAGAAAGTGCTGTCCTGGACTTCAGCCTACCAATGACCTGGCTTCACCCGTAGTAGAGAAAACTTAAGTGCTCACATAATGCTCACATTTCATTAAGTCAAGACAGATACACCCATATAATGGAAAGTTGTTTCCCTGTTTGAAATTTAAAAGTAAAACTAAGTTTCACAAACAGTATTTTTAACAGTTCTCTAGTTGCACAAATGTCCAATGGTGTCCTGAATTCTGCATACTTTCTGTACTTGTCCCAGGCTCACAAGAGAACTCATTTCCTTAAACATTATCTATTAGTTTTTGAATAGATGTAAATCTACCAACTTGCATATCGGTAGGTCATCAAATATTGTTTTTGTACACTTTTGTCTTCTCTAGACAAAGGCAGGGCTGATTCGCAAGAGTACTGCATTGTAGCTTCCTACACCTACCTTTCCCATTCAAGTCACTGAAAAATCTTCACAGGCGCATCAAGAAGAGATACTGACATACACAAATATAGCTTCAATGCATAAACAGCATTCTGTACTTAATATCTGATTAAATGCTATGTTTATGTAATGTAGGCCCATTAAGTTGGGTCTTAAGTATTTAATTAAGCAGAAAAACAGCTCATTTATGTTCTTCATTCTTCTTGGCAGATAATTGTGCCATAAATACAGTATATGATCCCACAGTGTATATTGTCTGTTGGTAAATTCATTCAAGAAGAATATCATACATGCTTTAGTAGCACATAAATAGCAGCTGGGTCCCAGAAAAACCACTTACATCTTCTAGTCATTCATACACGTACATCTAATGCCAATATAGGGTTTTGCTTGAAAGTGTTCATTTAAAATTCTCTCTTTACCCAACTGTACTTTTAAACATCTTGTAATTTTACATAATTTTACACAGCATTTCACTAACACTACATAAACTAACATTATCATTTGTATTTGCTATTCTAGTCATGGTTAGTGTATTGAAGAAAGGAAGACATCACTACAAAAATTAAACAGAAAGTAAATGAAAAGTTTGTTTCAGAATTGGTGTCTGGCCAATTATTTCAAGCTATGCTTTTCAACATACAGTCATTAAATAAAAGAAGATAAATAATCACTTCAACTGCAGTACAACTGTTCTTACACTATATCAATATGAGAATAAAACATGTTTACAAGATATGGAAAATTCTTGAAATAAATTTCCAAATCAACAGCATTAAAAAAAAAATTAGGAGCAAGAACATAATGAGATGCCACAACACATTAAACTGCATTGAAATTCAGCTGGAGGGGTAGACACACAGGCAAACAGACTAAACAGATTTTTTTGCCAAAATTATGGTTTTCTATTGTCCTTCGAACTTTAGGGGTCTACTTCCTCCCAGTCTATTTTTCTACATTTCCAAACACTTACATAAATATCCTAAATTTACATAATGTTATATTGAAGAATTGATAAATAACTAAATAAAATCAGGAATAAGCGTATTCTATTTTCTTTGCTTACCTTCCTTTTTGTTCATCAGTCACCAAGATTTTCCGTTGTTACATGCTACAATACACCACATATGATTGTTTTTCTGACCTCCCAG
>NW_010523900.1:0-24221 GCF_000687285.1 Phaethon lepturus | reverse complement strand
TGTTTGATGGGCGGGGGGGGGGGGGGGGGGGATTTCACTTTTATAAAAATGGTAAAGTTCTAAGACATGCAAAATAACCTTTCAGATGCAATTTTCATTTGAACTCAAAACATTTCCTGAAAATATAGGAAGCAACGAAACGCTCATTACTATCATTTGGCACAGTGCATTATCTAACCTCTGCTTTTTCGTTTTGCATGGGAAGGTGGTTTGTTTTGTGTTTTTTTTTTTAAATCATGAAGCAGCCCAATAGGTTAGGTCTGGATGCATGGAAGCATTAACCTGCAAGTCCAGTTATTCAGGTTTGTCCAATAAGAAAACTATTAGGAAGTAACTATTCTAAGGAACATCTTCTGGTCTAGAAATAAAGATAATCACTAATACAATATATAGAGATCCAGCTATTTGGAAGAAGGGGCTCAGGGAGTTGAACAAAGGTAATAACTGCAGTTCAGGAAAGTAAATTACATCCTTATGAAAATTCTGAAAGTAATCTACGTGATTTGTGAATATGTATTTGCCATAACAAATACTGGATACTGAAGTTTTATAATGTAAGGTTAAAATACTTCAGGCTCCTCTGAAAATGTCAGAACTGTAGTATATAAAACAACTCTTAGTAAAAACACCTTTAAAAGGGTCATTCATCTACGGATCTGAACACCGTAATAAGTAGGTGCTTTTTTTAAACATTTCTGGTTTTTATACACTAGCTAAAATTTCATTATCAGGTTTTAACCTCTTTCTAAATTATAAACCTCTAGTTTTCCTAAATCTCTCAAACTCTCCAGGCTCTCCAGCTGTGGCAGAAGTAGTTACTTTGCCACATAAATACCTCTGTAATGCACAAAATGAGTTAGCAAACCACAAATGCTACTCAAAAGTTTTCAAGTAGATATCATACTCAGCCTAATCACACTGCTAAATCAGTTTTTTAAAATCTTAAAATTCTGGAGGTTGAGAGTTGATACTCTAAGTTACAATCATCATACAAATTCAGAATGCTGTTCAGACTAGCACTTAACGCATGTTTAAACTCACAAACCTGAAACTTAGCATCAGCTGAGCAGTTTGCCTAAAGACTGCTCAGATGATCTAAAATACCTTTTTAAGATTTTTTTTCTAGATTTGAATTTATATATGCCACATTTTAATACAAGTTTCAAATACAATCATATAAAACCATCTTGTTTCATTAATATATCCAAAATACTTCTGTCACTATACTAATACCCTTTGCAATGAGAATTCCAGTGTTAAACGATGTGGCAGAAAAACATTCTGAGGTGAACAGTTAAGCTGGAGGATACTGTCTGCACAGTCAGATCTAAGACATCTATTTAAAAGAAAAGCTTTTTTCAGAATTCAGTTTTTAAAATTCCTGCAATAAAAGAAAACACTGTTGATCAACATCTGAATCTACTGAAACAGTGGAATCCAGTGAAACATCCCAAGTCAAGTCTGTAACATTTAGTGGTTTACATCTTATAATTTTCTTCTACACTGTGTAGCCCCTAGAGTTGCCCCTTTTAACAGTAACTGAAGACCTAAGTTTTGTACTCTTGGCATGGCTTTCACCTAATCAGAAAAAAATGGTGCCATCTTAATGGATTATAACAGGTTACAAATAACTAACCTGGGCTTTCTATTAGAGCAACTGGCTTTTACCATAGTGACACTTCAACCACCATTTGCAAAACCAGACACAGGAACTGAAGATAGGTGATTATCTACTGTAGATCTACATCTTTACTCAACAACCAGTGTTTTAATTTTCAACAAGGTTAGTCAGGTCAAAACAGTTAAAGTCAAATGTAACCATCCAGAATTACACCTGTTACTATTTTGGAATACAATTTCTGTGTCTTATCCTAAATCACCTGCTTGCCCATGTATTTCTACCTTTCACACGTAACAGGTCTTGAAAACATGAAATACTAACAGATTGGTATGACATAAAATAAACTTGCCTGGCAGTTACTCAGTTTAATTCACTACCCCTTTTTACAGTATCTTCACAGGACATTTCCAAACTTTTCCAAATAACACATTAGAACTCCAGTGATTTAAAATAACCTATTTCATTGTGCATCTTACAAAACAGGATCTTCGTACACGGATTTCTATATCAGCATGTGTCTCCAAAAAAGTGAGAACTGCTGCATAGTGTCTGATAGCTGAATCAAGAGAAGATAACAAAGCAAATACTAACTTCAGAGAGCCTGACTGTGACTAGCGACCACTCTCCAGCCATAGCTAATACCACATGCTCCAAAGGTAGACGCTGTGAATCCAAGTAGTAGGCAGTTACAGAATAACCTCCTTAGGGGAAGTCTCTTTTCAACTTCATTAATTCAAATGTGGCAGACCCTATTCCTTCTATAATATGCATCTACCTGTATAGCTAGGGACTTCTATGAAGTTCCAGTACAGATTAATTAATAAAAAAAGTTGAGATTTACAAGGCATTTAAAGTAGGTATTAAATACCCTCTGTCCTTGATAACTCATTCCATGTTTCTTTGTTTTCTCCTATGTTTCAAAATACTAAACTTTAAAGTCACTCATTCTGACTGGTTCTGTCAGGGTTTCGGCACCACAACATTTCAAGAGTACCATCATTTTGCAAAGAGGTTCGCCACTTTCAGAAACAGAATCTCCCTAAATTCAGACGAGTTTACTATGAAAAGAAAACCATGACAACTGTTTGTACTCTTGCTTTATTATTACATCCGGCCTGGTCACTATTGGAAATTCAATCTATTATTGTTGCTAGGAGCCCGTTGCTATGCAACCTAAAAGGGTTATGCAGCACTTTCAGGCTGAGAAGCATTGAAAACACTGCAGGCCTCCTCCTATGGCTCTAACCAGTTTATTTAAATAGATTAACACTTTCCTGAGTCAACCTCCAACTCCAGGCATACCGTTAAAAAAGTTACAATGGCAGATTTGAGCAAACACCAAAACAGAAAAATTACAGAAATGCAATATATCTGATCTCTACTGCATGCTACAGCAAAGTAAACAGAAATATTTCTTCTAATTCATCATTTATGTTAGGAAAGTTAAAATCTGTAAAATTCAAAACCCTTCAAAGTTTAACTTTGAACAGCTAATATAATGGAGTTCCATAACATGCTCTGTATAGATATAATGTATTGTTCTGTCAAAGTTTATTAAGTTTCAGAATAACTCTGGATCATAAAGTGGGACTTCAAAAAAAAAAGGCCCTAAAAATAACTAAAATGGCAGAATAATACATAGTATTTATTCTCTATGTCAAAAGATGTCCAACAGGCCTGTAAGTTGGATTTAAGACCTTGCTATCAAACTGAGTTCTGCCTTTGTCTGTCTTTGTCACCTTTACAGACGATGCAAGTCAAATTAGACATCTACATACATCTCTGCAGATTCATTTCTTTTTGCAATATTTTTGCAAATCTGTTGGAGAATGTCTAAGAAATTACATGGAAAAGAGCTGAATATTATGGTTTTTCCTCTGCTCTTTCTAATACTCTGAGGCTGTTCCAGCCTGCACCAAAGAACAAGTTGTTACACAGCACCAGAATTAAGAAAGCTGTGTTTGCTCCAGCTTGGTCCTTTAAATGGATCCATACTACAACATATTAACACAGTTTGTGAGTGTCTGTTGACTGACTCAACAGGATGCTGGGAGTGTAAAATGAGTTGTAACTGCCTTTTCTTCAGTGATAATATACATTTTTCCTTATCTATCAAACTAAGTTTTTTGTTGGTATCTGTTGTTTTTTTTTTTTTTTAAACCTCCATCCCTCTTTTCAGTGAGATGGACAGCCGTACCAGAAAAAAAATTGTTTTCTTAAGAGTACACAATGATGCATTCATGAATACAAACTCTTCTAACTAGAACCTTGCCACTTTTCCAGAATTTGTAAGCTTGCAGAATCTTTTTCTAAAGCAAAGCCAAGCTTCTCACCTATGTTAGAAGACTCAAACCACAAAGAAGTTGGTTTATCTCCTATACTTGGGGGATTTAGCCTAGTAGAGCCGACAGTCACTACTCTAGAGTCCACAATCAAATACCACAATCAAACATGTCCCATCAACTTTTAAACCATAAATCTAAGGACATACTGAGTATGACCACCATTGCTAGTTTACTTTTTATAATTTTACAAAGAAAAGATCACTGTAATGTTAAGTTACCCTAGTTGTCATGACCTCAAAGATGACAGACAGCTTGGAAATCATGAACAGAGGTATAGCTAGAACAATTTAAGTGCGTTATGTTGTAAAACTACCTACTGGTTTGTAATTAAAAACTAGACATTGATTACCTCAACTAAGCTTTACAGTCAACATTTTGTCAGAGCTTGTTAAGTGCTCCTGTGTTGCTCAAGGATTTATTAGAGACAGGATGGACTTTGATAAAGAGAGCAAAGAGTGAAAGCTATGTCCATCTACCACTTTTCCTTAAATAACCTTTCGTAAGTATGATATTCCCTTCAATATCACCAAAGCAAATGAAGCTTGTAGACATCAAGGTTTTGTTTACACAAAACAGAATAGGGCCTTGATTTATTAAATTTGGTGAGACACCTTGGTTGTCTTCATTGACAGCTCAATAAAAGACATTCTACCAGAATCTGACCATAATGAGCTTACGGCTTAGCCTAGCATTCATCCACCCTTTATCATAGAAGATATGTCACCTGTAGGAGTGGTCGTTTAAGGATGCTGTGCAAGCTGAATGTTCCCTTGGCAAGCAGCAAAGTAAGTCTAGGAGACAGTTCCACATTACCAAGTTGATTTAAGAAGTTAATGTTGCCTCCCATAACTCTAGAACCCTACTCTTAGGATGTAATTCACTACCACCACAATTATACCAGAGAAAATGCACACACAACTGCTTCTCAATGCTTCCAGTTTGGAAGAAAAAAAATTTAATGAATGATATGAAATTGATAAGCTGTGGCTACTGCTACAAACAAAAAAAACCCCAAAAAACCAGGAATCATTTAAGGTACACAGAAAGGTTATTTCAGCCTTCAGAAATAGTGCATGGGGGTAGGGATCTTGAAGAAAGTCTTCTCCACTAGTTTCTTCTAGATGTCAAATTACTTTATTTAGATGGACTACATTCGGTTCCTACATACCCTCTATATACGTAAACAGGAGATACATACACACTGTCACTCTGCATACACATATAATGTATGTGCAAATAAACATACACCTACCTATACATACAAAACAGCTGCTTCGTGCGTAAGACATATATCCAGACATCCAAAGTGGCATATATGTTGTTACCCATACTTCACATTTTTTAACATTTTCCGTTATACTATTGTTTTCACTTCATTGTATTAAAAAAAAAAAATGCATGCATAGTTCCTCTCATCCATAAGTAGTTGCACAAGAAAAAAGTTCTCAGCAATGCTGAGAATAACGTACAGAGAAAAAAGTTATTTGCCTGTACGTATTTAAATATATACGTATTTTAGGATACTTAAAACCCAGCTACTTAAATACTAAATCTTAGTAAAAGCAGAAATTCCAATAGTAATTTGAATGTAGCACAGCCGTAAAGCTTCATTACCAGAAACTGACAATATCAGGCTTTTATCTGTGACTCAACTAAACTGCTAAATTTCTCTGGAGATACTGTTTAACAGTGCACAAATTGCTCACATAATGATCTTCCCCATACAGACTACTGACACCATACCCTCAGATCAGTAAACACCACTAGCCAAAGCTGTGATTTTCTCCCAAACTCCTTTCCTACAAATTTATTAAGGTGTTTAGCCCTAAAGTCAATGATTGAGAAATTGTTGCTGTATCCCCAACACTCCCGCAGCTAATACAGAAGCATGAAAGAGAAGCGGAAGACAAAGAAAAGAACAAAGGCAGGATGAATAATTGTAAAAGGCCATGCACATAAGAGTAATAAGGAGCAGAGACGTAAAGTATATGTAGGGGAACAGCCATTAGCTGATATGTAACTGCAAGCTAGTAGTGAAAAGCAGGGAAGATATTTGAAATTAACGCATATAAATTAATGCTTCTCAGCTTTCTAAAAAAAAAAAAATCTCACTTTCCCTCCTTCAGCGCTAAAAAGAAGCACAAACACTTTTAAAGACACTGTGCGTATCATATATCCTAGAATGACTGTAAAATTGGTGCACTACACACAAGAAAAAGCAGCAGACACTTTGCAGGCACAAGTTTGACTCTCCCTAATATGGATAATACAATGACCATACAGAGAGGTCAGAAGCATACAAAATTTACAATAATAAAACTGTATTTCACTTAAAACTAGATACATTTCAGTAAATTGTTTATAATTCTTATTGAAATGTAATGCATTATCAGTATTTTCACTCATCAAAACTATAGTGTGTTCAATCATGTCACTCACCATTTGCAATGGGTATTAAACTTTTAGGACCACAAGAGCTAAAAATTTCATATTCAGAAATAACAGGCTTAAGAGGACATAGGACCAAGTGCTACAGGAACAGTGATCATAGTGAAATAAAACAACTATGCGCTTTTCACTTTGTACATACATGTGGCTGTAAAAATAATGTATTTGTATCTGCTACTAAAAATATTGGCAAAATTTAAATTACAAAGGTTTTTAAATATTATAATCAAGTATATGACATGAGACAGTATTCTTTTCACATCTCCAAACATAAAAGGATGGCCTTAAATAAGACCTATATATTCTATAAGCTATCAATAACAAAGCAAGCCGATTTTAATCTGTTATAGTTCCACTGAAAACTTGAATTTCTCATTACAATAATGAAAGTCAGTCTAAATTATCAACATACTAATGTTATAAAAATAATATACTCTGACATGAATTAAAGTAGCAGCTGTAAATTATTTTAAAAAAATATACCTCTGTATGGATAATGCACTCAAAAACAAAAACATACATTAAAATTTATCACATATAAAGTCTAGAAAGGGTTATGAATATGTATACTGTATGAATATGAAGCATTATGAGAATCCAGAACAACTCTTGAAGAAACTCGATCTCTAAACACCCATAACTTCTCATCTCATTATAAAAGAGTTCCAAACTGAAATGGAATTGCCCAATCTGAACATTCCAAATCCTAAAGCTCAGTTTTTCCTGAACTAAGGAACACCAAGCTAGTACCTTAAAGCTGATCAATATGGTCACACTTAAGCATTTAAAAACTTCTGGGGATGAACTGTTCTAAACTTTGACCAAGAAACAACTATGTGTGGAAGGAAGCATAGAATATTATGGCTGCAAAGAGTATGATAAATAATGATACCTTCGGATTAGTCACACAAGTTTTTCAAAAGTTCACCTCTAGTTGCCTTGAAGGATTGTACATATGTTTTCAAGGACAGATTCTGACAAACCCAAGCAAGCAGCAGCAGCAACTCCTCAGTCAGGCCTATCAGGTGTGGGAGCTTGGCTTTGCCATTCCACAAAGAGGCAGGTATCAATAGGCTCTGCACAAAGTCTTAGTAGGTGTCACGTGTGCACAATTCTGTAAGTTCAAAATGATTAAAAAAACCCAACAAAAAAAACCCCAAAACCACCAAAACACCAATCAATTCAAGATCTTATTTTAAGATATCCTTGGACCTTCCCACTCCTCAGTATGATTTTTTTCCCAAAGTCTGGAGGTTTACCTATTCTTCGGTTGCTGGTAAGAGAAACAGATTCTGAACTGCTCAATGCATGTTCTTTCAAATTATATAAAACTGGCTAACCGAATGTTCCTCTGAATATATTTTTTAAGTGTCAATTTTGTGTACATTGACATGAAGCAGGATAAAGCACTCTAAGAGAACACTAGAAGTTAGTAAACAAGAAAACAAAGTGGCAAAGAAAGAATCATGCAGTCCCTGGAAGCGGAGATCAGTAGCTGTAGGATATCCCTACAATCCAGCCAGATATAAGTCATCAATGTGTGATGCTTAGCAGCCTTGTCACATCCTGCTATCTCAGGTAAACTGTTAAATATTAAACCACATGCAAGCCAGGCATCCAACAAGGAATGGGAAAAAACAGTGGATACTGAACTGCAGACCTTAATAACGAAAAACAAGTGGCAAGAATACTGCAAATATTATTGTAATTACAAAATATACATAAACAGATATTTGCCATTAATATAATAAGGCAGCAAAAAAGGACTAGATCATAGACTGCAAAGGAAGAAAAAAAAATGTTGACATAAAGGAAGATTTAAAGAGTGGTAGATACTTTAATTTCCTGTCTAGGAAAAAAGAAAGAAAAATAAGGAAAATGAACAATCAATTCTTAAGCATATATACAAAGAAAACTTTCAAATAAGTATTCACAGAGAAATTACAAAATTGGGTACACATTTAGAAAAAGCTACCTCATTTTAAAGTACTGCTTTATGTCCTAGAGATATCTTTCACCCTGCCCCATCATCCGAATTTTAAGCATCTCTTTAAAAACCTACCGCTTTGTTTTGTATCTATGTATTTAAAGTACAGTAATTTATTAATTACTGTGAAATTAAATTACCATTTTCCTAATACTGTATTAAAGTTAGCTCAAAAGGAAGTCAAAACAATCTCATTCTGCTTTGGTGAAAGAATATGAAAAAAAACACAGACAGATGGTAACTGATGATAAAAGTAATCATGTCCTTTGCCATCTGAGCATAGTTGTATGAGGCAACTAATTATTTCACAGTGTTTATCGTGTTCTTTTTTTTTAAGAAAGATATATTCAAGTTAAGAGCAAATCCAGTGACAGCAATTCTACAGGAAATAAATAACAAGTGTATTATGTTGAAAGCAACGACAAAGAAATACTCTCACTGTAAGAATATTATCAGACATACTTGAAATAAATGTAGTTGTCCAGTGTGATTTTAAGATACTAATTTTAACCCTGTTTGCTTTCTCATGTGACTTTTCCCAATATGTTAGCTTTCACAAGCACATATTTATTCACAAAACACTGTTATTACCATAAACATTTCAAAAATAAAGCTTGATTTTGGTGTGTCATGAAATGATGAAATACTTTTAATGTAAAAATGGAAAAAAGTTATTAGGGGAAATCCATTAATTATAAAAAAAGAAAACATCATTAATCAAGCTAGTAGTGTACAATAGTAAAGAGTTAACAAATCTCAATGTTTACAGTAATTGTACTTACAATACAAATGGAATATTGAGAATTACACAATTGGATCCAAAGCATGTTTGTTTTCTGACTTCTAAGGTTACAGAATATTCCTAATAGATATTTTCACATTACTGGACAAAAAGCTTGATGGTAGGTAATATAAATACTATTCCTTTGAAAAGATTGTTTAATGAAAGGTAATCATAACTGATATTTGTAATCGTTTAGTAAGATTGGTTTTATTAGGCTCCATACTACTGCACAGATGGAGAATCAGAAAACAACTCAAATATAAACAACATTCAGTGACAATATTTATTAAGGGTCTATATCAGAATACTGGATTTGATTTCTAAGTTTCAAAATAAAGACATAGGACTATGCAACTTACATCATTTCACTGTTTTTCATAATTGCCAAGTAACAGTAAAATAAAATTATCAAATAGATACCACTAGCTATTTCATTTATAATATAGGAACATAAAAATCTAAACTATGACACATACAACACTGAATATTACTCATTTAATTTTTGAGATATGCTAAAGATTATTCAGTTTGTTTTTCTTATTGAAACTCTTTGTTTTGCTCAGCAAGATTTGTACCACTAAATTTTCTTGTTACTCATTTTAATCACTGGCTTGTAAGAAGTCAGACATGTAAACTTACTTTACAGGGATGTTCTTAAAGACAAGCAGAGTAGAATAGAGGCACCTGAAAAAAGTACTACGTTACAGTATTAGAACTTTCAGGACATTTTAAGTTTCACTTGTGCATTCAGTTTTTCAGTTCAACTGGAAAAAGGAATTTTCCCAGGAAAAAATCCACTGCAAATGCTTGATAGAAATCTTACCTCCCTCTTCCACTGAACTCTCAACTTTGAGGGAGGTAGGCTGCGTGGTGCTTAGTTGCCGGCTGGGGCTAAACCACGACAGTAGGTTCAACAAATTACGAATAAAATTAAAATGTAAGTTCTGAATAATGCATTTGCTTGTTTATGCCTTAATCATTGGATTCAATTCAGCTAACAATGAAACATCTGCATTTAAATAAAGGGATTACCTTCTAATACTGCTTTGATTATCAAGACTGTATTTATCACAGTTACTAATATGTATATATGTTTTCGCTTAACCCTTATGCAGTGTTGAGCAAGAATAAGAGATACATTAATTTTGCTATGGACTTCAGCATCTGAATGCCTCACAATGATCAAAGCCCAGCCAAAACAAACACAACAAAAACCCCAAAGAGCACCACTTCAATCAATAGAACCATTAATTCCGAAACTATTTTTCTGATTTCACCAATACTAGTTACTGCCATTACACATTTCCTGAGACGTCTTCTCCATCATTGCTTTTCATCTTATATTGCATAGAATCATAGAATAGTTTGGGTTGGAAGTGCCCTTTAAAGGTCATTTAGTCCAACCCCCCTGCAGTGAGCAGGGACATCTTCAACTAGAGCAGGTTGATCAGAGCCCCATCCAACTGGACCTTGAAGAATGTTTACAGGGATGGGGCGTCTACCACCTCTCTGGGCAACCTGTCCCTGTGTTTCACCACCCTCAACGTAAAACATTTCTTCCTTACAGCTAGTTGAAACCTACCTTCCTTTAGTTTAAAACCATCACCCCTCATCCTAATGCAACAGGCCCTGCTAAAAAGTCTGTCCCATCTTTCTCATCAGCTGCTTCTAAGCACTGGAAGGCTGCAATAAAGTCTCCCTGGAGCCTTCTCTTCTCCAGGCTGAACTACAACTCTCACAGTCTGTCCTCACAGGAGAGGTGTTCCACCCCTCTGATCATTTTTGGGTCCCTCCTCCGGAGCCACTCCAACAGGCCCATGTCTTTTCTGTGCTGAGGGCTCCAGAGCTGGAGGCAGGACTCCAGGTGGGGACTCACCAGAGTAGAGGGGCAGAGTCACCTCCCTCGACCTGCTGGCCACGCTGCTTTGGATGCAACCCACGATACAGTTGGCCTTCTGGGCTGAGAGCACACATTGCCAGCTCATGTCCAGCTTTTCATCCACCAATACCCTCAAGTTCTTCTCAGCAGGGCTGCTCTCAATCCCTTCATCCCACAGTCTGTACTGATACCAAGGATTGTCTCTACCCAGGTGCAGGACCCTGCACTTGGCCTTGTTGAACTTTATGAGGTTCACATGGGCCCATTCCTCAAGCTTGTCCAGGTCCCTTTGGAAGGCATCCTGTCCCTCAGTTGTGTCAACCATACCACTCAGCTTGGTGTCGTCTGCAAAGTTGCTGAGGGTGCACTCGATCCCACTGTCTCTGTCATTCATGAAGACATTAAAGAGTACTGGTCCTAATATGGAGACCTGAGGAACACCACTCATCACTGATCCCACCTGCATATTGAGGCATTGACCACTGCTCTCTGGATGTGACCATCCAGCCAGTTCCTAATCCAACATTCCAACATCCTCAAGAGTACACCAAGTTAGAGAGAAGGATGTTGTGGGTGACCATGTCAAAGGCCTTACAGAAGTCCAGATAGATTACATTCATAGCTCTTCCCTTGTCCACTGATATGGTTATTCCACCCTAGAAGGACATGAAGGCTGGTTAGGCAGGACTTGGTGAAGCCATGCTGGCTGTCTCGAATCACCCCCTGTCCTCCATGTGCCTTAGTGTAGCTTCTAGGAGGATCTGTTCCCTGATCTTCCCAGGCACAGAGGTGAGGCTGACAGGTCAGTAGTTCCCAGGGCTCTCCTTGCTACTTTTTTTAAAAATGGGTGCAATGTTTCCCTTTTTGCAGTCACTGGGGACTTCACCTGAGTGCCAGGACTCTTCAAATATTACGGAGAGTTCCTTGGCTCTTATCAGCCAATTCCCTCAGGACTCTGGGATGCATCTCATCAGGTCCCATGGAGCTGTGCATGTTCAGGTTCCTTAGGTGGTCTCAAACCTAATCTTCTCTGAGAGTGGGAGGGACTTTGCTCCTCCAGTCCTCACCCTGAAGACTGGCCATCCACTTGAGAGGTATGGGAAGAGTCATTGCCAGTGAACACTGAGGCAAAGAAGTCGTTGATTATCTCAGCCTTCTCTTTATCCCTTGTTAGCAGTCTGCCAGCTTTGTTTATCGGCGGCGGTACGCTCTCCTTGATCTTCCTTTTCTCGCTGACATAGCTGTAGAAGCTCTTCTTATTATTCTTCACATCACTTGACAAAATCAGCTCAAGCCGCGCCTTGGCCTTCCTGACCCCATCCCTACACAACCGGACAGCATCCCTGTACTCTTCCCAGGACACCTGTCCCTGCTTCCACCACTTGTACATCTCCTTCTATCCCTTTAGTTTAACCAGCAGGTCTTGACTCAGGCATGCCAGTCTCTTGCCTTCCTTTCCTGATTTGCAGCTATATGATAAAGAAAACTTTTTTTTCTAAGCAAACACCTCTTCACACTGAGAAACAACCACCATCACTTCCCAAATCGTTTTTTGGACACAAACCAGTTCTTATTGAAATTAACAGGAATACTGGTAAGTTATAGGAAAATATTTTAGATATCATTATCACAAAAAAAAAAATCCTGTTCAGAATCCCAATTTAAAAAATTAACTTTGCTGTTTTTCCCTTTTTTTCTTTATTTCCCTCTTTCACTGCAACAAAAGAACTAAGAACTGCAAATTAACACCCCAATACATACAGACAAATAAAAGTCCGAAGAAATCAACAACTAGAGTTTGGATCTGCCAGGTAGTCAACCAAGGTCGGTCCTTCTTGTTTTTTAAATTCCTAGGTTCACAGCCACATTCTCCTGAAGAGACCCAACAAATTTGGTTTACTTCTACTGCAGTTTTCTATAGTGCTATTACTTTCGTCTCTGCAGGGCCCCAGTGAAAATTCTCAGGGTTTCATTGTAAAATATTTTATAAATAAATGCACAGAATCCAGTCTATGTCCAGTCCTAAGTTTGTGAAATCCAAGGAATAAAATATTGTAATGTAATAATATAAAAAAATAAAGTAACTTTAGTAACGCGCTGCACGAAAAAGGAACACAAGAGTTCTGTGTTGTTAGGGAGATTGTCTCTTGGGCACACAAATTATGTCTTCGTTATATATCTATAGACAACTATTTTTTTTATTTTACCTCTAGACACTATCCCTCCTCTTTTACCCCCAGAGGTGAAGATTCGATTGCAGTCCTAAGAAACTGAACTGGCCAACAAGAAAAAGACGACAAACTAGATCAGTCTAGGAACTTCTGCTGTACAGCAAAAGTCACAAGTAAAGCCATAGTATAGTTCAGGTTGCCAGGGATTTCAAGAGCTCTCAAGTCCAACCTCCTTCCCAAAGCAGGCTCAGACTTGGCATCAGACCAGCTCTGCAGGGCTTTATCCAGTCAGGATAAGAAAATCAGAAAATCTCTAAGGACAGAGATGGCAAAACCTCACTTGGCCCCAGCTGCATTGTTGGGCTGTCCTCATGGGGAAAATAATTTTCCTTATCTCCAGTCTAAACCTCTCTTGCTTCAACTTATGAACATTGTCTCTCATCCTTCCACCATGAATTGATGTGAAAAGCCTGGCTCCATCTCCTTGATGGCCTCCTTTTAGGTATTAGAGAAGGCTATTGTTAGGACCACTGAAACTATTTCCTCTCCAGACTGAACAAGCTTGGGTCCCTCAGTGTCTCCTCACAGACATGTGTGCTCCAGCTCCTGACTGTTTTAGTGGCCTTCTACTGAACTTACTCCAGTTTATCAATGTCTTTCCCATAATGGTGGGTGGGTGAGGACAAAACTAGACATGGATGGACATGTTGACAAGTAAGTGTGGAGAGGGGTGGCATAATAATTTCCCTCAATTTCTTGCCTATACCTGTGTTCATACTGTTCATACATCTCATGCTCAAGTGATACTATTGATATTCCCTACTGCCAAGGCACACTGCTAGCTCATGTTCAGCTCACTGCCAATGGGGGACCCCAGGACCTGCTTTCCAGTCACTCTGTACCCAACCCATAGTCTATAGACTATTGGCTGAGGGCTTGGGAAAACCTAGACAGCTGCACAGGACTGGTATTACTATCTCTTTTGACCAATATATTACTGTTGAAATAGGTTAAGAGAGTGGTTTTTTTTCAGTGATCACTTTTGTACTAGATATCCCTAAGTACCAAAAAATATCATGTTCATAACAGATAATCCATATGTTTGTGGTAAGAAAAGATGCACTTTCTAGCACTCTGTGAAGGACATTTAACAGATTATTTGAGAAAATATACTTAATACAGAAATGGCATGATAACAGTCAGTGATGTGAAAACCATCAGTTTCACCCATTGCCATAATGCAAGTAACTCCATTTGACAAGGCTGGACCACCTAGATTAAAAAGCGATGCCCTGCTAGACTATTCTTATACCTACAAAATTATCTGCAACATTTCTTTTGCTCTTTAACAGAAAGAAAAAAACAGCAACCACCAAACAGGACACCACAGAGCACTGAGTGGTCTAAGCATCTTCTGTTCCTTTGGTTTTGTGATAAACTTAACCATTTCCATACCAGAAAGTGAAATACTGTAACTAGAGCATGTAAAAAGCTTTTGAATCAGCACAGGAAAGACAGAAACACTTCATGCAGAATAAACATATTTTCAAAACCAAAATATAAAAATTGACCAATGAGAGGAGGTCCTTAGGAGTTCAGAAGCATAACTATAAAACAAAGTTACACTTGCAACCAGGCAACCTGGTTTATGGAGATGACACAGCTAATTTTATTAGAGAACTTAACATATTATCAATCAACATCTCAATCCCCACTATTAACACCCAATTACATTTTCAAGCCATTTTTAATGGCCAAACCCTGCTATGTTGCCCTTCCTATACAACAAACTTTGGAACAAGTACTTTGGCATTTCTGATCGAAACTTCCACACCCACACCCCTTCCTTTACCATAAATGACCAAAACACAACTCCCCATTTCCTATCTGCCAGAAACATCTGGTTTTCTGCCTTGGACATTGTATCTTTTCCCAATTAAAAAAGTGGGAAAAAAATCTTGTACTTTATTAAAAGCCTTAGTTATTTCCAGTAAGGAAAAAAAATGAACTGCTAGCTCCAGCTTAACCTTATTTCAGTGGGCTACAGATGGTCATCATCAAGCTTTATGTGGAGCTTTCAAGAAATTCAGCTGTCTGAAATGTTACTGTGCTTGGTACAACATGTAGCCAACAACACAACTATGCTGACACAACAACTTTTGAGTATCCCAAACTTACAACTGTGCTGTGGACACAAGCCATTAAGAGCTGCTGCGATTCACAGGACTGAGTAGTTCCAGTTCCCAACCAAAAAACCTGATATGTCATTTGAAATCAAGCAGTAGAACCCTTAAAAAGCAGTCTTCCACATGCAAAGTAATCCTAAAACTCCCCTTCATCTCAGTTGCCTGAAACATGTTTGTGATACACAACTTGTGACCCAAGGCCACATGAAGAATTATCTTCATTAGGTGACAAAAGTTGGTCACAGCACTGAAGTCCTGATCCTGTGTCTAGCTCTTCCCTTAAGTCAAGGAATATCGGTTTCTTCAGAATTCAATCAGGAGAAATATATACTAAATTAAGTACAACCAGTGAAGATACTGAACACCTTAAAGCCCTGTTACGGACAGGAAACTTGACTCAGTGGCTCATATCAGGATCATGGCAGGTAATTTTAGTACCTGAAATTTATATCTTAGTAAGACCTGCCTCCCCAACAACTATTGATATAAGATGGTAACTGAAATTTGAATACCAGACCACACAAGTTTATTAGGTTATACTGTTTGACTATGGACCATCTGGATGACTTAAAACAGCAGCATTAAAAAAACAAACCAACACACCAAATAGTTACAACTGAACCAGCATAAAAACACAGCCTTTAAAATATTAGAAGAAGCTCTGTTCCATAAACCAGAATCACTACCTGTATGGTAAGTTATGCTCTTGCTTTGTAGGACCAACTGTAATTCTCAGCCTATTGCAAACAAACCTTTCCTTAGTTTGATATGTTTGCTAGCAAAATGTACTTCAGCCACAAAACCCGAATTCTGTAAACCAGCTTGAGGTTTGAAAAGCCCTAAGTTTCCCTCATCCTCACATAACTACAGACTCATGCACCAAAACCTCTACAAATTTACCTGCCCAGTATTGTTGCTTGAAATACCCAGCCATGACTATGCTCCTTACAGTACAAAGGAGTTTAAAAGAGTTGGATAAAAACAGATCAACTCAGGACAACCTTCAGTCAGAAAGCACCTGGAAAGCTGGAAAGAGGCAATACCATGAGGAGTTGTGCTTTCATCTTCACTAATTCACACTTGCCTCATTTCAAAACCCAGAACCTGAGCACAAAAGGATTTCCACAAAGGGAATGGAACCATACTTCTGTGCTACATACCTCCATTCTAAAGCTAAGGATGTTTTACTCCCTAAAAACCGGTAAGTATGGTATAGCTTACAGAAAAGCTTTCACACCTTTCAGAAAGTACACAGAATAATCTTCCCTGAAGTTACATGGAATTGCTATTACTATTACACAGAATCAACTCTAAGGAGTTAAAAACATAATGGATTCTATGTTTTTCCATTGACTAAATCTGATAGAAAACAATAAAATTAATATGGAAGAGTTATTAACTCTCTTGCAAATTGCAACTCAGTTGAAGTGGTTTAACAGAGTGGATCAAATAAAATAGGAGTGAACTAAATCCTGAACACAAACCCACATGTTGACATGACATTAGCTACCACACGCTCAGCAAACTAGCATGTTGATTTCATCTAACTATTGATTTGAAAAGTCAGCTACTATGCAGTTAGTTCAACTGCTCCTCACTAGCCAAAGCTAATGTAACTTTGAATACAGACAGACCTTTCTGCAGAAGTAATCTAGTTTTCATAAATCATATATTAATTTTATAAGTGAGTTAACAGTCCACAGAGCTATAGATATTTAGTTAAAATATTAGCTTTCTATAACAACTGTAAAATGTGTATGATCTGATCATTAAATTATTTTAGACTTTTTAATCAGAAATTTTGATTAATTTAGTTTAAAAAAGGTGATTACAGAACAACTCTTTTCGTAAAAAACACTTTGAAAAGGAAGCATAGGCTTTTCATTAAGGAAAGTAGTTTTAAGGAAAGTTTTTTTCATTACTGTATCTTTCCAAATTCTCCAAGGGGCCCAAAGTAATTAACACTGAATCCTAATAATAAACATAGTATGTAAAAACTTAACTAGAAATACAAATTAACAATTCTTTGTGGACAGCCACATGATCTTCCTAATGGAAGATCTACAGTGTACATCTCATCAACAAAAATGTAGAGTAAGAAACATTCTTCCTTCAACCTGTAACTATTGTCTCTCCTGTTTATGTCAAGCTACAGAGCAATAAAGAGGTTAAAAATACAACTTTTTTTTGAGAACAGTCAGTTAAGGCTCTAGATGGTGAATTCTGAACTTTTTCCAGCAGTTAAATAGAAGGTGAATCTTCACATTTATGCGACATTTAACATGACAGACATTCACCACTCCCTCCAATGGCAAGAGAACTACAATTATTTCATCATTTTTGCTTTCACCTACCTATAATGAGTAGACTTAGTCCTCCTTAGTAAATACTAGTTACTTTTTGTAGTTCAACTGACTTGCACTGTCAAATTGCACTCTCAGCTGTTCGCAGAGCAGAACACTACACTACTGAGAGATAAGGAAGAAAAAGCTCAATTAATAGTATCTCATTTTGTTTAGATGAGGCTACACAAACCAATAGCAACTTTTGTAAATGCTTTGTGGATAGTGTGCAACAGGTCACACCGAAGGATGTTAACTCAAATTCACAATCCTGTTCATCTAATCCAAAAGCAAGTAAACCCTTCAGATAGCCTATAATCATTGTCAGATTAAGGGAGCTATGTAAGCAAGACTACTCTCCCTTCTCCCCCTGAATTTAGGTACACTTTTGGGGTGGTGGAAGAAAAATCAGACCAAAGGTACTCCAGAAACAACACCCAATGCATCACCTGAAAATTGAATAGACATGAACTAGAAATTTAGCTCACTGGAGCTAAAAATTTATTTTCAAATTTTACTTCCACAGAAGCACTAATAATTATCTTCAACCTTAAACAACTGTGTTGTAAGTAATTCTGACCTAGAATCCTATTAGGCTTTTCCAATTCTTTGTAAGGGAAGTATAGTTAACAACACAGAAAAAAGAGTAGCCAAACAAGAAAACAGAATACCTTAACTGAAGTAGAATGAACTGACTCAATGGCACCTGCAAAGTGACATACTGCAACTTTTAACAATTTCCTTGTTTCTATTTCTACTTTGCAATGTTGCATGATTTAACTACACTGAGTTTAAGTGTTTAGAAAACATCCATGAGGTGGTATGTAAGAGAAAACACAGTTACATTCATTATGAGGTAATAAAACAGAAGAGAGAGGTCATTTGCGTGGCAGATAAACAGTAAACGTGGCTTTGAGTCTTTAGTTGTAGTGGTGGCATCCAAAGCCTGAACAAAATTCTAAAGACATGGTTCTTGCCTTAAAGACCTTATAAACTTATTTAAAATAAGACTTCAATAAGAAGAAAACGAAAGAACTAAAGAAACTGTTTACTCAGAGGAGGTCTAAGAAGCTGAGACATACACAATGTACTGGGTCCATGGGTGGATGAAATCACCTTTAAAAATAGTGCTATATATTTTTTCCTCTCATTAATGAATGAATAAAAGTCACAAATATTACAAGTACACTCAATTTAGTGATTAATACACAATCTTTGGTGTTCACATAGCGTTGCCTTATAAGTTAGGAATTTACAGAGGAAGTCTGAATTGCAAGAATTTAAACTTCCTAGCTTCATTAAAATTTATGTTGTAAAACAGGAGATTCCTTGATTAAATAAAACTCACATTTGAGTCCATCCACCACCTCTTGATTTTGGGCCACTAATCTGAAGTTAGGGGACTGAAGTCAAACAACTTACCATGCTGGAACAGGATAAACAACAAAGATAGTACACCTTAAATTGCTTGGTTTTGCACACTATGACACCTCCGGCCCACACCCTTTCATATGCTTCCAAAGGGAAATTATACTGAACTAGATGCCATTATCCATCCACACACACAAAAAAAGCACTGCCTTATTAATCTTACAGTGTATGGAAAAACAATACATATTATTAAACTACAGAAGTTACAGCAATGAAATTCTAATCTGTCAGGTTCATATACCTGTAGAGAGATTTTTGAAATAAAACATAGTGGTATTCTTAAATATGTTAAGGATACTACTTTTATACTGGAGTTTGGTTTTGTTTGGGTTTTGGGCTTTTTTTGTTTTGTTTTGGGGGTTTGGGTTATTTTTTTGAGGGGTGGGATTTTTTTTCTTTCCCAGAACTAATGATTTACAGAGACAGATATCTGTCCTAACCAACTACAGCTCCTGTCTCTTTTGCAATTCAGAAGTAAACAGGTAAGCTTCAACCTCAGTTTCATCCAGGCAGTTTCATCAAGTAAGAAAAAAAAAAAAAAAATCTATAAACAGCACCGCATTTTTTTTAAAAAAGAATCCAGCTATAAATGAACAAGTTACATAAGATGTGAATATGGACTTATAAATTAAAACTATAACATACAATAAACATCACTCCAAAATGCATACGTCTTTCAGGTAAGTTCATCTAGCTTTTCAGATGAGCAATAATTCACTTCAAGTTTAAACTGTTTCAGCTGTATGCTACACAGACATAATTTACATATCAATATTTCTTCTCTTTCAATGAACAGAGATTGTATTTTAAGTGTGTATATACAGACATACTCAGATACAGAACAGCCAGTTTCTTCTATGATTTTTAGCATAATATTGCCAAAATAGTATGTTTGCTACATCTCAATGTACAGAAAAAAAGTAAAAAAAAAAATCAGTAAGAATTATTCAAGTCCCATATACATTTTCAGTGTATTTCAATGAAAAATTTTTTAGGATTTTCTTTTTGTATTTCAAATAGCATAGCACCCTCTGGTGCTTTTACAAGAAAGAAAATAACAAAGAATAAACACCAGTCATTGTTATAAAAAAGACAATTAAAAAAAAAAGAAAAAAGGAATGCTTAGAAACCAAAAATGCCCAAGAATTGTTAGAAAGCAAATTTCAATTTCATTCTTTCTTATTAAAAATCTTTTATAACTGAGGAAATTATAACTATTGCAGAATAAAATTTATAAAAAAACGAAGAAAACTGCAGGTGTGCTAATATAGAAGGGTACCAGAAAAAAAAGACAGACGTTTGAAATTAATTCTGTGTTCTTACTAACAGATAATTTTTATTAAAAATATTCATAAGTAAAATATTCTTTAAGGAAAAAAGTAAAGGTAAGTAATTTAGTGAAACCAAATGTTACATCAAGCAATATATCTTGGTCTTGCAAGAATGAAAATTATTAGGACTGCAGCTGTCCACACAGTCATAAACCGCTAAATTCCACATGCAAATAGTCACATCTCCTTTAAAAGTTCAATGAGAAAAAAATTTAAAAAATAACATGATGGTACTATATTTAACACTTCAGACTCTGATATGACATGTTAACTAGTAAAACATACCTAGTCTCTGGGAGAACGATTTCCTACAAAAGTACATTTTGCTGATCACAAAAGCGGAGAACACCACCTGCTTTAGTCAGCTCTTTTGTAAACCTCTGGAAGTCTCAACACAATGAACAAGAAATTAGTGACACCTGTTTAAATTAGCCATCTGTCCCTAATAAACTAGATTTAGCCAAATCAGTATATGTACTGCTCCTTAAGTTTCCAAAATATGGGTATACATAGCATCTGTGAGAAAAGAGAAGTATTGTTATGATCGACAACCAACTTTATCAGAAATATGTAAATAATAAACCTGTGGCTAACAGAAAAACATCATCTTAAACATTAGCCAATCCATTTCAAAAGCCTTATTAATTTTGCAGCCCTCATTCTTAGTAAAAAAATAAGTAGTTTCATCCATAATTTAGAATATAAAAAGCAGTATGTTTTTAATACATTTTTTTGACAAAGAGTTGGATTTTGAAATGGAACTCCAACTACAAGGACACTACAGTACCACTGAAAACTTATTTTTTATTCTGTCTGTATTTGTGATGCATTCACATGTCATTTCAAGGGAAAATAATCTTTATAAAAAGGACATTGAGAGTCATATACCTTAGATTTTTTAAAAGCCTATTCATTTTTTAAGTATTCCACATGACAATGCCTGCAGCTAGTAAGCTTTTGGAGACTGCAGGTAAAAATACAACTAATATGGAATATTTTAAGAGGGAAGGAAGTCTTTCATTAGAGGACAAAGTAAAGCATGAAAAACAGAAACACTAGCTAGAACACCAAAAGGAACTGCAGTGATAGGAGTATTGCATTTTAGATACTTACTTACATTTCAAGTAAGAGAAGAAAACAGTTAACCTTCCCTCTCAATGTAAAGTTTAGTAAGTTAAAAGAAACAGCAACATTTCTTTCCATAGACAGTTTTGCAATTAACAAACTACCATATCAGGCAGTAACGAGAAATGGGAGAGTGCTAACAAAACCGAGCCTAATTATCAAAGAAAGCACCCTGACTTTAAACTCAACAGCATTGTACCTTTGATTCCCACTTCATTTACCTACACTACATTACTGAAAGGGTTTCTCCACAGCAGCACAATGTAGGTTAGCTCACTAACAACACAACAGAGCATATGATCCATATAGACTCATTAGGATATGCTGAAACTCAATTAGATAGTTACACAGTCCAAGTCCTGAAAACCAATGAATAAAAAAAATAACAAGCCACCTCATTTTCAAACACTGGTTAGCATCACAAACACCAACTATTTTGATAGCTGCGGGCATTAGGGAATCAGATTGCATAATGCAGGTCTCATCTGTGATCATTACCGCATTTCAGAGAGAATAAAGAGTCAATACTTTTCTCAGTCAAGCCCACAATACCGAAAGAGGTGATTACAGCTGCATTATTATTGTCCAAACTGCAGTCACTGCTTAAACAAAATGTGGCTAAATAGTACTAAAAAAAAAGTCTTCATTTTTAGACAAAATCATGTACTTTTAATCCAATTTTTAAGAAACTTCTGTACCCTCACAAGGGGACCCTCACAGAGTTAAAAGAGAAAGTCTGTCTCACAGCCTATGCACACACTTTCCTTTGCTACCAGGGGTCTGGGTACACGGTCTGCAAAGACCGATTTCAACATGCAGGATGGATGCCATCCCAAGTAGTACTCTGTCCCGCTGCAAGAGGGCTACTCAAGAAAGGCATGGTGCAGAACTGACATCTTCTCTTTCCAATAATAGTAGATGCCAGGAATGATTTCACAACCAATGAATCATATAAACCACCCAATAAAACTAATAACAAATGCATTAAGATTTAAACGTGCCATACAACTGATACAGTACTGTAACTCACATCGGAAATTCTTTTCATGTCTTTAGAACTTATTTGACAGCAGGACCTAGAAAATTAGCACTCAGTCGTTTCATCTTGAGTAAAACCATAAAAAGATGGCAACATAGAGACCTTTGGTTATTACTCAAAATAATGTATTTTCCAAGTTCTTGTTGGCCCATGAAATATACACTAAAAAAAGATCAAATATGCCTTAGCTCAAGAAATATTAATATCAACAATGCACTAACTGCTTAGCACATTTTGTAGGGGATAGCTGCTTGGAAAAATTGCCCCTGTCACATTTGTTGGTAGTTCCAATGTGAGACAAACACACTGCTGTTGAAATTGTAATAAGAAACCCTGCATTTTACGCAGGGTTCTACAGATATGAAAATAGAGAAAGTGTATATACAATTAAAATGTAGGATTTAAATTAAAAACAAGAATATGATCTTCTCTAACTATTTTACTAAATAAAGCAATAAGGAAATAAGTCATCACTTGAAAAAGAAAAAAGCTTGCCACAACGACACATGATTTGACAAGCCAAAGGGAAAAGTGCAACTGGATACGGAAATGTTAAGAGATACTTTCATTAGCGCAATAGATGCCAAAAATTCAATTTATCCAAAAGAATTTTAAAAAGTATACAAAGTATGATTTAACGCCACCGACAACGCAAATCTTTAAATCTAAAAAAAAAAAAGGCAGTCAGAAGAAGGATGAAAACAAGCATTTTTGATTAAAAATAAATAAATAAAAACATCCTTGTAAATAACACAATTTCTACTACAGCTCCTTGAGAGGGAAAAAGCTGCCTCTTCCCTCTTTTCTGAACGTACTTTTGAAATACAGTAATAACAAAAATCACAAAGACTTTAATACTATTTCTTGTTTTCTGCTTTCTTTGCTGCTCAGCACACAAACTTGCAGTCAGTATATTGAATTTCCTTCATTGTGGAGAGTTTAAGGAAATTGAAATGGATTGTCTCCACATGAGCATAAACTAGATCTACACATGCACTGTTCAATACTACACTGGCAGTATGAAAGTATAATTTAAATAACAATCCCCTGCAGGAGTGCAAGAAGCAAAAAACCCTGCTACTCTGTGTGCATATGGGTGGTGGTATCAAATAAACAAACAAACAAGAAAAACAATACAAATTAAATACAGCTTACACTAAAAGAAGCAGAAACACTAATTATGAATTAAAAAAAAATTACATGGCTACATAAAGCACAGAAGAGTGACTGATATGATCTACAGCACAAGAGCATCATGAAAAGACAGAGCAAGTTCTCAAAAATCTGCAACGTTTAGCAGTCGCGTCAAATCAGAAGGCCCCTACATAAGTGAAAGGGGAAAAACACCTCCTGCTCTTGGTGTTCTACAGGATCCGTCTCTGGCTGCATCTTTCTTCCCACTCCCACGGTCTTCTTCGGGTTTAAAGTAAGTAACCTTACACTGTGGCCGGAGCCCCGTTCCCCGATTTCTACGTTCGCCCCATCCGTGCAAACCGAGAGACCGAGTAAGGTGCATACCCACCGCCTCCAAG
>NW_010523899.1:0-1710 GCF_000687285.1 Phaethon lepturus | reverse complement strand
CCTGCCAGCTCATGAGCAAGAATCCTTTTGAGTCAATACATCTCTGGAGGGACTGCAGCCATGGGTAAGGCCATGTTGGAACAGGTTAACTTCTGAAGGGACTGTGGCTGTGGGTAAAGCCATGCTGGAGAAGGTATATCTCTGAAGGCATTATGGCCCGTGAAGAAGGCCACACGGGAATAGGTGCATCTCAAAGCAACTGTGGCTGTGGATGAGTCTATGCCACAGCAGGTGTACCCCTGGAGACATTGTGGCTCATAGATAAGGCTCCGCTTGGAGCAGGTACACCCCTGATGGACCACAGTCTGTTGATAAATCCAGTCCTGAGCAGAGGCAAGGGGAGGAGTTCATTGCAATATTAAACCTGATGGTCTGGTCTGGAGGGACCAGGAGTGGAGATTGCAATGGAAATACCTTTAAATTGTAACCTGTGATTTGACTAGCATGTTATGGGAATGACTATAGCAGGAAGCCTTTGTTGCTAGCCAGGCTAGGAGCGAGGAGAGGAGTTCATTACATTGTTAGTCCCTATAACCTGACCTAAAGGAACCAGGGGTGGAGATTGTAATGGATACACCTTTAAATTGTTGTAACCCATGGTTTGAGTTGTATGTTAAAGCAATTACTGTAGAAGGAACTACCTGAATCAATGGAGCATAAGCCTTACAAGAAGCAGTGCAAGTACAGCAGTGACCTCACCTGAGCTGGCTTTGGTGCCCCGTAACTCCATTCAACACATGACCTCTCCTGTCCTGAGTGACCACGGCAAGAGATGGAGCCAAAAGTCATGGACTAAATGAACCCAGTGGATATTTGTGGATATTTTAAAGATATTTTACAGGGGTGGTCCATAGACTACGGGAAGGATACCTGTGTAGATACCTGTAACAGAATAAAGTCCCCATAATCTTTATATAATAGCCCTTATTACTGTTAATAACGACACAGTACAATGTTAACATAGTTGCAAAATAATATAAGAGCAAAGAGATTTGTCTCTTTGAGCTAGAATCTCTAGCTATTTACCTAGACATTTCTAACATTCACAAGATGATGTTCATTGGTCTCAGTCTACTCCTTTGCAAAAATCCTTCAATAATTCACTATTGAGTAAAGAATGTGAAAGAGAATCTTATAGCCTGTCAGAATGTGAAACTACTAAACTCTAAAACTGCTGAAAATCAAGCAAGATCCAACCAGCACGGGTTCATGAAAGGCAGGTCCTGCTTGACCAACTTGATCTCCTTCCATGACCAGGTGACCTGCCTAGTGGATGAGGGGACGGCTGTGGATATTGTCTACTTGGACTTCAGTAAAGCCTTTGACACTCTCCCACAGCATTTTCCTAGAGAAACTGGTGGCTCGTGGCTTAGACAGCTGTACTCTTCGCTGGGTAAAATTTGGCTGGACAGCTGAGCCCAGAGAGTTGTGGTGAATGGAGTTAAATCCAGTCAATGGCTGGTCACAAGTGGTGTTCCCCAGGGCTCAGTTTTGTGGCTGGTCTTGTTCAATATCTTTATTGATGATCTGGATGAGGGGATCAAGTGCTCCCTCAGTAAGTTTGACACCAAGTTGGGTGGGAGTGTTGATCTGCTGGAGGGCAGGAAGGGTCTGCAGAGGGATCTGGACAGGCTGGATCGATGGGCCGAGGTCAACTGTATGAGGTTTAATTAGGCCAGGTGCCGGGTTCTGCACTTGGGTCACAACAAC
>NW_010523898.1:100439-108387 GCF_000687285.1 Phaethon lepturus | reverse complement strand
GGACACCGGAGCGGCCCGTGATGCTCCGAGCACGGGCACCGCAGCGGGGGTAAGCAGTCAACAGATTCAGGGCTGGGGTGCAAGGTGGGGAAACGTCTAGACAGTAAGGAAGAGGGGTGGAAAGAAAAAAACGCATGGGTTTAAATTTGGGAGAGGAAGGGGTCTGAGACCCCACACAGGAAATCTTAAGCAAATGGTAACTGAGATCTTGGAGTGGTCTGAAGCCTGGGAACGGCCGGTTGATGGGAATCCCTCTGCCAGGTTCAGATTTACAAACTCTGGCAACTGCTATGGGCTATTTTTTGCCGGAGGGGAGTTTTGTAAAGGGAACTCCCTTTTCCAGTGGTTTACCAGAACTCCAAGATGATGTAAGGGACGGATCAATCCTCCAGCAGAGAAATACTCATTGACTAACTGGACCTGTCCCCCCTTTGACTATTTGGCCGATATCTTCACACGATTACCCAGTCCATAAATGGCCACCAAGCATTAACAACATCTCTAACACACAATTCTGTTTCTTTCACTAGAAGAGAGGCAGAACATACTGTGAAGCAAGACGAGGTCTGCGCAAGGACACGCTCTGGCTGCGCTTCCACTGTTTGTTCTTGCGGCGGTTTCGAACACCATCTTCCTGGTCCATCATCTGATCCAAAAGCGTCAGGTCATCGGCGTTGAGCGGTGCCACAGAGATGTCCCGCACGGCACGGAACTCACCACAGTTGTTCAGGTGCTCGTTCTCCAGACGGAAGAAGTTCCACACAAACCGCCTGGGTGGAGAAAAGTGAAAATTTGTTTTTTGTGAATCAATTTGGTTCCACTTTTACAGGCGTTGCCCGTGTTTGGCAAAGCATTGGTACGTGTACCTAGATACCACTGAGCAAAGTGCCTCTGGGAACGCGGTGGGAGTACGGAGAAACAGCAAGTGACTGTAACAGCAGCGCCTACTACAACATCTTCCCAACCCACTGGAGAAGAACAGATTTGTCAGGTTCCATTCATCGTCCTAACAATGACAGCCCTAGTCTGGACAGCGTGGAGGCAAGCAGGCGTTACGAGCGAAACGCAACCTCCGTCATCTACATGAGTGAGGTTCAGCTTCAAGGGTTTTTACTCATCTGGAGAAGTTGTGGGGGTAGGTCTCCAGCTAGAGTAAGCGTGTTAAGAGCCCTGAAACCTTGCAGGATCCAAATTAGTGTTTGGAAAAGCAGCAGAGATTTGAGAATAGTTGTAAACCTGAAAATGAAGTGAAATTTCACCTGGCAATTTCAGCAAGGTAATTTTAAGGAGAAATTTAGTAATAACAAAACTCTCAAGATTAGGTGTAGGTTCAGAAGAAACTGCAAACGCAGCACGAAGGACCCAGCCTCGCATTGCTGCAGAGCCCTCTACAGCTTTCTTCACTCAGCACCATTTTTTGGATTAAATGTTCCTGTTAGACCTAGTCTTCCATTTCAAGGACTTCCATGTCCGAGGAGCAAGGCACTTCCCACCGCACTGACGTTATAGAAGTAATAAAAATGTAAAAGAGAAATTAACTGTTCAGTCAAGCAGCCTTACCGGAATACCTCAAGTGGGGCAAATACAGTAGAAATGATGTCCCCAGCGTACGGAAAGATTTGCATGGAAGTGAGGGAGATCTGGATGGTCCATGCAAAACGCAGGATCACATCTTCTACGATGGCACAATAGTAGTATGCCTGAAGAACAAGACAGACAAACAGGACAGCTCATCGTACGTGTTCTGCACAGAAGACAGACCTCTTCAGGCCTTCAGGAAGATACAGAATTTGCTACTCAACCACGAGAAAAGGGAACGGTACGAAATGATCTCTTAGAAACAAATGAACTCTACAACCAGAAAATCCCAGCACAAAGCATTCCAGTGCCCAACTATAGCATGCTTTAAACTCAACAAATTTTGTTAAAATATTAAAAACCTTCGCTAATATAAGAGCAAGTTGTATACACACTTTCTGTGGGTAGACGATTCCTTCTCGAAGAAAGGTATTTTCACCAGCGTTTTTGTCAAAGAGACCCCAGTCCATCTTCAGGTCCCAAATAAGGGTATAGCAAGAGCTGATGAAATAGAAGATAATCCACAGGTAGAAGAACACTTGGGTGTCACTGTGGTTTTTAGCTGCAAAAGAGAAGAACAGCATCCTTCTGTATAACTTAAAGCTGATTGCTTCTTAAAACAGCTACAAATTGGCTGCCTTGACCAATGGAAATAACACCCCTTCTATTCAAGTGCTTGGGAAAATCAGGCTAGCTAGTCTGAACTAAACCAAAAGCCTTATCGGGACCAGCTTTATATTGTCATTTAAATTCCATTTTCATCTCGTTCAACGTTTCGCACTTGGGATTGAAATTTGCACTAATGGTTTTTTTTGCAACTTGTGGTAGACCTGCCGTTCTAACTCTGAACAGCAGATGGAAGCTGAGGGCCATAGTTCACAAAAGACACCGGCTGGTACAAAGGAAAAAGCAATGAGGCAGTGCTCAGTTAACAGGGCTTCGTAAGAGAATATTTTAGTTTGAAACAACTGTGAATTAGTGCACTAAAGGCCCAAAAGAGGATGGGTGGTACAGGAATTTCCACTAGCCATTTCAGAGGTTGCGGTGGCAGGGCAAAACAAGCGAAAAGAAGGCAATACATTAACAAGTGTGTACAAATGCTGAAGAAGGCTCAGTACAGAGCTTTAAATGCCCTTACAGAGCTCCTCTTTGTGAAACACAGGACTGTGGGACCAAAGTCTGCTCGCTTGTGGATATGTTTTTGCAACTAAGTTGTTTCCCATTCTCCCCCGAAGAGGTTACGCTGCTCTCTGAAATCAGCTAAACTTCCCCACATCAGTCAGCCGCGTAAAAACAAACGGATCTGATAATTCTGTTTGCTTTCAATTAGCAAATCTGGGTCACAAAGTTCATAAAAATAACACAGATCATAATGCTTTGCCAGGCTGAGACACTTCGCATCTCCCTGCTGTCAGGAGTCTTTCCTCCCTCCGGGCAGCCACTGTAATTGCTCATTCACTGATTCTTTCTAACAAAGCCAGTAACACTTTAGTACAAAAAAGCCATAATGTTTCCAGTCCAAACCTGATGCCACGCTAAGTGACAGCACTGTTTTCCATATATGTGGCTTTAAAACAACAGAATCCCCGAAGCTGATCACAGAGGGAGCAACAAGGCAATTTGTTCTCTCCTTCCCTTTTTGTTTATAACGTTTACGATATAAATGCAATGCAGCAATCCAATAAAATTAATGGAGGTGAAAATGAGAGGCATCGTGTAAGGGTACATTCCTCCCATTACGCCTTTCAGGCTTCCTGGACATGATGTGCAGGATATAGGTCAAATACACACACTCATTCTCCTTTCAAAACACCCCCCCAAAGCAAACCTATTAAAGGCACTTATGCAGCAAAGCTATCCGCAGCGAGGCTTCACGTCGGCGGAGGGAAAGGACACGAGATCTGCGGCAGCTCTCAGGTTTGCCTAGCTTCCCCGCTCTTGGGCAAGGTTAGAAGCCGTTGAGCAGTAACGCGCATCCTCCCGAAGCTTGGCTCTACCCGGGGACAGGTCCAGCATCGCATCACCCGCCGCCGCAGAGAGCCATGACGTCACCCGGCAGCAGGCACAGAAGTCCTGCAGCATACAGGCTCTGCTGCCCAGGTGCCTTAATCCTGCTGCTTTCAAACCACCTCTCCCATCCGTTTTTCAAGTGCAGCTGCCCACAAAACAGGACACAGGTGAGGTTTTTGGGGTTTAGCAATTTAGGGCTCTACTGCAAGATTTCATTCTCCCCCACCAGCTCCCCTGAAGCCTCCACTACATTATTTCAGGAAGAAAAGACAGATGCTGACACTCAGTGACTCACAGACACTAAGCCTGTTCTTTCCAACATTATTTTTAGCTCATCAGATCTCCATATTTAGTTCCCACTACCAGATCCTAAACAATAATTCAGAGGTAGTTAATGGCTTAAGTGCTTTCAAAGCACCTAAAATGCTCCGAACTACCCTGTGAGGCCGCACGCTTCCTATCAGTAGCTTAGGCTTGAAGGTTAGGTCATGCTGCTTTTTTTTTTTTTCCCCCCTTAAGGGCAGAATTCTAAATAAACTGAGTCTTACTCCACATCTTCATGGAGCAGACACAGAGAAGGCGGCACAGACAGTACCATCCATTCTTATGCCTTCAGCCACGTCCCTGGCATGAGCCATGCCCTGCAGGTGCAGGGCTGAAGAGCAGCAAAGTGACATTGCTGCCCGCTCCTTCGGAGTTCTCCGGTCACGGAGGGGACAGTCTGGCCCCAGACTATCATCTCAAACTACGTAAGGGGCTAACAAAACTGTATCCTAAGTTGGCAATTACATAGGAAGGTGATTTCACAGGTTCACGCTGCTTAAACCTCAATCGCCTTAAAGGTTATTGTGTGCAATTAAGGAAAGGCGTACCGAGAAGAAAAAGGCCCAAGTAAGAGATCTTGTGGCAATTAACCTCATCAACCTCAAAAAGATGTGCTTGCTTCTAGTTAGGTTATCGTGGCCTCAGCTCCCTTTCCCTGCCCCTATCTTTGCAGCCGTCTTCAGTGGCACCTGGGGTCACGCTGCTTGCCCCTTGCTCCTGCTCGCTTTCTCACCGACTGGCTCTGTAATGCATCCAGCTCCTGAAAAAATTCATTTAAAAAAAAGCAAGTCACTTCCTGCTAAAATGCTCTAATCAGAACCAGCCTATTGTCTTCAGCCTCAGCCTTTGAGTCCCTTCCTTTAATCACTTCTCCTCCTTTTCCTCCTGCCTGCAATTCTGTTCGATACCTTCCTTCCTTCTGCCCTCATTGGTATTCAGCTGGCGTACAGAAATATGGTACTGCTCTAGGCAAGCAATTATATCTCAATCTCCACTGGCTGGTCCTAGTGGCCCTCTTCCCCTGCTCAGGGGGCTAGAAAACCGAGGCATTCATATTCCGCCCAGAGGCTCCATCTACTCCTCACCTGCCAGTTTTTCAGTAGCAATGCATAGCTGTGCATATGCATGATGATGTCAGCGCCTATTGAAGCAGGAACTGTTTCATCCTGGGTTATTTCTTTGTTTAACGATGTGCTAAAAACCACCAAAAACCGTTAGAAAGAGATAGTCTCAGGAGGACAGAAGCTCTCCCGACACCTGGTAGATCTCAACCTCTCCAAGATCAAGTCTTCAACATCCCATGGAGTGCAGCAACCCTTTGGAGCACAACTGCCGGTCCACCCAGCAAGAGGTGGATGAAGGACTTTTCTACTCGATGCTCCAAATGGCTCCACCACGTAGCAACTTCCTAAGCTACAGTTATTCAAAGCAGCACGTGCAGGACAAAACACCGTCGGCGCAAAACTCGACATGTAAAGTTGCAGGTGCAGCTTTACTCTCCCGGCCGATGGGCAGATTTCAATACGCGTTCACATTAGCACGCCTGCAACGTGGAGGTGTTCAGCTACGTCAGAGGCTATTCGAGTTCGCAGTGCTCTGCCACCTCCACTTGCTGCAAAGCCGATGGGAAGCAGCGTACCACAAGGGCTATGTGCAACCTTCACCACAGAATTTCCATTAGCATCCCCAGTTTACCCTATAAAAGGCAACTCCAGTAGATACTCTGCACAAAGGCATCTACAAATTGCCCCAGAAGGTCAGCTAGATAAATCATGGAAGGTTTCCACCTTTGAGCTGAAGCTGTGCATGGCCACAGTCCCAGAAACCAGCCGAAGGCACTTGCACGAGCAGAATTTACTGCCTGCAAAAATTGCTGATAGACAATATCTTGGGTCCCAAACCCAGCCTGGGGGACACAGTATCTGGCTAGCATTCTGCGAGAGTAATACTCTGCAGAAATTATAGCCCCTCCTAAACACAGGCAAGAGAAAGGTTGCTTTCCATCAAAGATAGACAGCAAATACTATCCTGAACGCTGTTAATATTGACTTTACTTCCAAAGAATACTATCTGTTTACCCTGCTGAATTATTCTGGGGAATGTAAACACTATATAGTATTCAACACAGCAAAAATCAATGCCATGTATTATTGAAGATCTGGATAAGAGCACAATGGCCCTCGATAAGCACTCCTGGCGTGTCAGCCGCTGCAGCTGGCTGTGGTTTCTGCTGATGGTGAAAGCTGTGATAAAAGCTGTAAGAAGCATGAGGTTATCAGGAAACACAGTCAGGTAAGCCCTGCTACGAGACACAACCGACCCAGCCAGAGCATCCAGCCTCCAGCATCAATTAAAAACCTCTTGGTCAGGGCGTGCCAAATTCAGTCGTCTTTGATGACCAGCCTTTCAATCACAGATTTAAGCAGAACCAAACAAAAAATATATGCATTTACAGCGTCCTAGTCAAGCAGAGACACTACAGAGTACCAAGCATGCGCCTTCTGCCAGCCCAGGTTAGCCTGGGGATGACACGTGCCCATTAACTCCATCCCAGCACACAATGGGAGGGGGGTGACAGCCAGAAGTGACTTATCTACACAAGAACTGCCATCACCAATGACATCCCAAAGCATCTGTCTAACACCTTACCGCCTGAAGTGCGGGATTGCTGCTCCCTCAGTAATGATGCATCTCGATGAGAGAATAGCAGCAGCATTGCCTTTCCGCCCAGCCAGCACGTACCACTATTTAATACCGATCAATGGCACAGCCACGACATGACAGTGGACTTAACGCAGTAAAAAGGCAAATAACCCGGAGGAGCACATGGAGGACTCGTCATCGTGCACCGATGGGCTTTGTCAAATACCAACCATTTCGTATGAACAACCTTCCTGTTCGATTCTGCAAACCTCTGCTATAGCCTCCGGGCACAATTTAAAGCAAAGCAGCAAGATATAGCTCAGTGAAGAACTGTCAGGAGGCAACATCTCCTTTCTTCTTCTAGCTAGATTCTACATTTGTAGAGCAGGGAAATCCCCAAATCGTGTTTTGACTAAAAATACTTCGCGGGTTTGTATTGAGTTTATAGGACGATACGGCTGTGTTTAATTTCAAGACATTGCAGCAATCTCATTGCTTGTATCTCACAAACAGAAGAATGGGATTTAATTGCAAACAGGAGGAAGCACATCAGTCACAACTGAAATTGGATCTGATTCTTCTGGTGAAGAATCTTCTCTAGCATTTGAGAAGTGTTCTTGGGGGATGTTTAACTGCTACCTTGAGAAGGACAGGATTTTCAATCTAAGTCTTTGCCAGCAGTCTCACTAATAAGAACATCTGGATGCACAATCAGAAATAAATGGCATGGTAGTCAGGGCCTTCGTTGGACAATTTAGGGATTGGGACACAATGTCATCTGCTACCTCTATAGTGCTTTGAGATCCCAAAGTAGATTCCTTCAAAATATAATAGCAACCAAGAAAATAAAAATAAATTTAAAAAAAATTGTTGGATGATTGCACCTCCTCGATTTCTGCAGCAGCAGAAAGCTCCAGACCTGTGTACATTTGAAAGGAAAATAACTTGTGATGTAGTCAGTTGCTTTTCTTAAAATGTTCCATTAAAAAAAGGTCTGGCTTACCCCTTTTAAGTGCCCATGAAATGAGGTATCAGTAGGCCACCGTTTTTAATTACACCTTATTCACGAGTGTTCCAGCCTCGCCCGTCACCTTTAACACAAAGGCATATGAAGTGATACGAACGGTACCATTAGTCCACTTTGCAAATCCCAGCTATTAAAATCCATCTCTCAGCTGCAATCTTGGGAAGCGAACGCATGAATCGCTCAGCGGCAGGGTGCCGAGGCTGCCTCTCCTCCACGGCGTAGCTGCCAGCACCGGGAATGTCCCGCTTGACATTTGTAGACCTACAAAGCATGGGAAGACTTCCCCGTGGGATTTTATGCCTCGTCTGTGCTGACGTTCGGGGCGTGCTGGCAGTTCCCGAAACCACTCTGCCGAACGTCCCCACC
>NW_010523898.1:91950-100408 GCF_000687285.1 Phaethon lepturus | reverse complement strand
CACCGGCTGCCGCCTCGTCGCACCTTCCCCGCTCACCTACCGCAGGCTGCCGGCAAGCGAGCTCCTGCCGGCACCTCCAGCCGGCCAGGGTGGTCCTGCCGCAGCCCTGCTGGGGTGCTCCTCACCCTTCCCGGCTCCACCCCAAAGCCTCCTCACCGGGACGGGTGTCTAAGCAATCAGAGGAGCTAACAAGGCGGCGTGGAGAAGCCGGGCTCGCTCAGGGTGCCGCAGAGACCCACGCCAAAGCTGGGAGGAGGTCAGAGGCCGGGATGGAAATGTTTGCCGACGGCAATGCCGCCAATTCTTCACTAATGACACTGCTGTTGCTCTGATGGAAAGGATCAGAAAGACTGGCTAATGAACACAACTCGTTACTGAAGGCCTCCTGGGCACAGAATGACAGGGTTTCAGAAAAAAATTCATCCTAGCTTACAGCAACGTGACAGACATTGCATGTTTTGGCTCCAAATAATCATCCTGATAGAGTTGCCAGTACGCTGTGCTAAGGCAGGCCGAGTGAAAACTGCAAGTATTAAGAAGGAAGCCAGTTAATCCCATTACAAAGTTTGTTTTACTTCAAGAGGTCAATCCAAGTACTCTATAAGGCGCTTGTGACACCTAAATCAAACGCTCCGGCTTGCCACAGCGCTGACAGCTCTTCTAGCACTGAGCAAGAAGGGGAGAGCTGGGAGATCTGTACCTAGACAGAAGGGATAAACCAGGGAACGGGATCTCACGAATGCTACTTGCTTCATCCTTTAATTTTAAAGAAAAAAAGATTTGTACTTGAATTCTGTATGTCCACTTGTTTTGCCTTGCCCCACACCCCACTCCCTAGAAATTAAATGACATTTCTCAGTTGAGGTATCGTAAGCTGCTGCACCACCGTCTGATTTCTGCGCAAGTCATTCTAGTCCCAGTTCTCACGTCACCTTGTCCTTGCCTCCAGCTGTAACCATTTCGGACCACAGTTCATTTTGTTCCACCTACCAGCAAATCCACTCCAGAGGGGCGGCAACCAGGGCTACGTGACGCAACCCGCTGCCCAGCGCTTCAGCCGGCAGAGAAGAGCAGAGCCGAGATTTCCTCCTGCAGCTCCCGGTGCAACAGCCTGAGCTTACCACCACCCTCTCCTCCTTCCTGCCGCGCGTCGTTATCCTCCGCCTGGAAGCCGTACCGCTCCCCACGGAGCTGCGGTGGGACAGACCGTGGGAAAACCAGCGATCCGTTCCGGCGCGAAGTTGGCTACGCCAGCCGCTATCGCCGCCGGTAACAGCTTAGGCCATCGTGATTAATGAGGAGTGGGCAGCAGTTACGAGACCTGGGAATCTTCCACTATTTTTTTCAAAAAGCAGCACATTTCCCATTCATCTTCATCTGGTCAGACCTGGTCAAACCTCTCTAACAGTAAGGGATGGTCCAACACCTTCCTGCAAAAGCCCATTAACCAAAGAACGACTCCTGCCTTGACACTTCACGTCTCTATTCCTTGGCAAGGCAAGGAGTTTCACAGTTTTCTCAGATTTAAAAAAAAAAAAACAAAAAACCAACAACAAATTACGCATCACTTCATGAGGAGAAGCCCGTTTCGGAAGCGAGGGTGAGAACACGGGCAGAGGCACTACTCTTCAGAGACAGCCCTATTTAGTTAACTTCGCTATTTTTAATTACTGCCAATTTCCTGGGCTGGTTAATGAGAAAGTGCGTGGCAGTTACATTATCTTAGACCGACCTAGGGCTCTCCTCGGCACTTCCACGCTGATGACAGCTAGTGTTCAGCAGTCTGTTGGGAGTACCTGGAAAGGGCGTGGGAGCTGTGTGGAAGAAGAGGCGCCTACTCAAGTTCCCAGGCCACGTGGATTAACTTTGGAATAATTCAGAGGTTAATTAATAGCTGGATACTACCCAGACCACAATGATTTCCTTGAATAAGGTGCATAAATCAGATAATGAAAACTTGCATAAAGTTTGCATCTTTCCTTTCAGTTGAAGGATAAAATCCCACATAGCCAGTTTTAACGCAGTACTTGGTGCTTAAGCTCAGTAACGCATTCCTGAAAAAAACAAGATAAACACACAAATGCTCAGGCTGAAACAGCAAGTCCCATAAAGCAAGAAAATGATGGGAGAGTACAAAGCATTTGAAAAGCCCACTTCTTCAAGTACAGAAGCCAAATCTATGTTCTGCGCGAGCCAGGTATTTCTGACGACACCATGGGAGCAAAAGGCATCAAGGTAAGAGAAAATTGAGCGACGGTAGCAAAACCAAGATGCATCTTATCTTACAAGCTTAAAGTTGGAGCATAAATCATGCATAAAGCTTAAGAAGCAACTGGCACGCTCGGAGTAGTACAACACAACTCCGCTTGCACTGTTTCTCATAAAAGCCGAGCGCCTAAATATAACAATCCTATCTTACAAAGGCTGAAGCGGGTCTGAGTGAGGAACGAAACCCAGGCTGGCTATCCTAGGTATGTCAGCATACCCTTTTAAATGCAAGTACACTTTATACAAGGGGAGATGCCCGTGGAATGCTACGATAAGCTGGACTGAAGTGGAAGCAGCTATACTGGTGAATGTCAAGGAAAGCCCATCTTCTTTTGGCAGTGAAAACACTGCAAAAAGTAGTTGTGGGTCAAAATAACTGCAGCTGGGGCAAAGAGTCTACTGCAGACTCAGGCTTAATCATTTGTTTCTCCACCACCACGCAGGTTTCCGTAGGGATTAAGTAAGGCAATACAATATTCCGTTGGCTAGCTTGGGGGGAAGGCTGCTCAGCACTGCCAGGGAAATGAAAGGAAGGGCAGGGAAGAGCCGGGGGCAGCGGCTTCTGCTCGGCCGCGCTGCGAGCGGGCAGGGACCGGCGGCACGCACTCCAGTTGCTAGGTAGCTTAGAGTTACAGATATGCCTCATTTGCCTGTGCAAACATACCCCGCAGGACTATATTTACAGAACGCGGCCTTTGCTTCCCATTCCTTTGAGCGATATAAAAATACTGAGAATTCTTCCTCTGGGAGCTCAGCAACAGTTGCCCTTGGGTTGCTGCTGTCGTCCCTGAAACACGGCCGTGGTGAAGCAGGCAGCTTGAGTCGGCACTCGTCCACGCAACCACTGCCTGCTGCGGTCTTACGTTAAGGGGTGGCATCTCCCACGTCAGCTTCACGAATTCAGGAGATGATAGCTTGGTCTTAATTCTGTAAAACTGGGCTAGTCCCAGGACAACAGGGCTGCCGGTTCGGGAGAGAAAATCTAACAGATCTTACCAGTCCAACATCCCAACTGCAATTCGCGGAGAAAATTGTATTCTGTGTCTAAATCAAAAGGAAGAAAAATAAAGAAACAGCTTCTCTAAGGGAAGAAAGAATCAGAATTATGCACTGCCCAAGCAATATGTATTACTAACCAGTGGTATCCGAGGGAAATTGAGATACTAGTCAAGAGCCCACAGTAGGCTGTGTTACTGGGGGGGATCCTTTGCTTTGGAGAAGGGAGTACCACGCATGACTAGAAGCAGCATACATCACTCAAACTTAGTAAGGCAGCGCTTGAACGAGTTGTTTTCCAACAAGCGTAGGAAAACACAGCACAACGATGCCGTAAGCGCACTCTGCGTGACTTTCGCCACCAGCAGACCCTCCTTCAGGCAGCTGGCAGGCACAAGGTAAAAACCTACAGAGCAGCTACAAATTATTCCATGTTCAAACCAGGGGAGGAAGATAAGCCTTTCTAGAGGGCTGCGACGTCCCCAGGACTCCCAAGCGGAGAACGGGCGCTGGTGTACGTTACCTGACCTCCCAAGAAAAGGCCACCAACTACCCTCTCGTCCTGGCAGCCAAAAGCTGTCGTTCCAGAGGTGTAAGTCATAGGCTTGCAAACACAGGCATGAAAGACTGTATAAATAAAACTCTTGTTACCACAGCAATTAACGGGTCCGTTACTTACTGCAGTTTAGGGTTTAAGTCGCAAGGATCTTTACCAATTTGACACTTGTTTTGGGCAGTGCTCGCTTTCTTAATAGCGAGCAGCTAGCCCCCAACAGAGGTTTCGTAGCTAAGGGGTCGGCATTTGCCTCTGCCATCCTTCGGCAGACACAGAGAAGGTGTGGGTGAGCAGTGCAGCTATTTTCAACAGCAACATCATAACAACTTGCTGATAGACCATCTGATTCCAAGTTCAAAAAGAACTGGGAATCTATGCAAAGCATACAGATAAAATTGGAGTTTTAACGGGTACAGCATATTACAAAGTGCGTTTAAGTCAGGATGGGAATAGGCCTTTAAGGCTGAGAAGACACGGCAAGGTCTTTACGCAGTCCTCAAAAATCTCTACAAGCCCAGGCACCGTGACATTTACAAAATCTGTTTTAACGTGTAATTTCCAAACGCCGTGAAGCTTCCAATTTTTATTTTTGTGTATGATACCAACAACTACGTGCTATTGACTCCCACTAACAAAACCGGACAGACAAAAGCTGGGAGTCACGAACATCTCTCAGCATTTGGAACAAGCCCCACGCCCGGCTCGTAAACACCTCATTACAGCCCACTCCCTGCCAGACTTGACGAGCAGACAACAGTTATGCACGGCAGCGACGAGAACAAGGGTCAGCGGTACTGGCGCGGGTGTAGACTTCAAGGGGAGTAGGAAGAGATCAAATTCTTTAACAGGACACTTCGACGGATGCTGATTTTCCTCTTGGTTCCAAGCCTACCCCAACCTTCCTGCAGAAGGCTCTGCCAGAGTGTCACCCCCCGGGGAAGGGGAAGCATTAGTCAGCCTCCCCAGAGCAGGCACCGTATATAAAAGCATATAAGCAGTGACTATAGCCAGGCAATCTGTATTTGTCTCATCTTGGGGTTTGGCAGCGGTGACTAACTGGACTGCAGGGCTGGAACTGAATTGCTGCAGAATGTCACTGAGCAAACGAGTTAAAACGGGAACAAGCTCCGGGGCCACGGCAGCGGGGAGGAGATGCACGGGGGGCCCAGGCGCTGCACCCGCTGCCGATGCTCCCGCGCCAGGTTTGCGTGTACGGATGCACGGGGGGCCCGGGCCCTCCCCCCCCTGCCGATGCTCCCGCGCCAGGTTTGCGTGTACGCTGGGACACGGAGCGCCCGGTTCCAACCTTCGGCCAGCTTGCGCCAGCGCACTTCTCTGCCGTTAAACTGCGAGGCTTGACAAACGTCATCGGTGTGACTTCAGGCCCAGCTACGTCAAAACAGCTATTTTCCCAAAACAAACTGGGAGGTTTCTAACAACCCTGCCATTCCTCCAAAAAACCAGCATGTTAACTAGAAGTATGCCTTGAACACTGCTCCCTGCCCCACCACAGTCATATTTCAGGATAAGTAATTGCTCATGAGCAAGGGCGGCTGCTAATTCCTGGAGATAGGGAAGACATATATTTTCAAATAAAAGAATACAGCTTTTAGGACTTCAGAACAATGAAAGGCAGGGCGACTGCCTAAAGTGCAGAAATGAAAAGCTTTTTCCTTCAGAACAAGAGCAGAATCGAGTAATTGTCGTTTCCAGGGAGATGGGGAACTTGAGGGATCAGAGCTCAATCTGCAGTTAAATGGATTGGAAACAACTCCCTCCCAGCCGCAGGAAAAACATGGATACAAACACAGAGGAAAATCCAGAGAGGGCATTTTCCCAGCACTGTGCACACCTCTCCATGTTCAGGAACGATGGACTGACTTTATTCAGATGGTCCAGGTTAGCTACTCACGAATGCCAAGGGAGAAGTATTTCCTATGTTATCCCTTTCCTTACACATCTCACATTCAACCTCCCTTCACAGCAAAAACTGCCAGGTATTTCAGTTTTCTCCTTTCGAGAGAGAAACCTGAGAATTCTCTCTCATGCTCCTGAAGTGCAGTTCTAAGCAGACCAGGTATACAAAAAATATCTGAAAGATCTCAAAACAAAGCTAGGCAGGCCTTTGCCTTTCCACTGTTTCACATGGGCCAAAAGACAAGAGTTCATGCTTCAATGGGATGCCAAATTCTGAGCTTCTCCCATGTAAAAGGCAAATCCCATGACTTGCATTCCTTCTAGAGGGTGTCCTGAAATCCCATCTGGGCAGAAGAGACCGACAGGCAAAGGATTTTCCAAAATAACCAATACCTTTGTGAGTGCTGTAGAGGGCTGCAAATGTCACCACGAAGAAGGTGGTGGAATATTTTCCAGCGTTAACCAGATGAAAGGCCCGTTTGTTATCACGGTAACGGCGCAGGCACTGGATGAATCGCAACCAAGCTGGGATGCACTGGACAACTGCTCTCACTCCGTAGGAGTAGCTGTAACAAATCTGATTATCTGCAAGAAAAAAAGTTTCAGGGACACAGAGTCAGCAAGTTTAAGAACTCCTATCGTCCTCCTTTCTGTAAGAGTAATATCACTTGACATGAGAGCAATTTCCCAACACCGTCTCCGTACTTAGGCACACACCCCCCCAGACCAGCGAGAAGCTCATCACCCCAGTTGTACTTCACCCCTGAAGAAAAGAGAGAAAAGAGTTTCACCCCTGAAGCCCTTTACTCCACCTCGGGAGGTATTCAGGTGACACAACATCAGTAACACATCCAGATAGATCATCATCTAACTCTTTCACTGCGCCAGCATAATTAACATGTGCAAGAAGATTAGAAATAATCTTTTTAAATGTATTTTGTGCTGTTGGCAGTACTGTGAATAATCAAATTAGGGATGGAATTACAAAAGGCCTTCGACACTGAAATTTTGTGCTTACATGGGAGAGCATTTTCAAACTCTGCAGGACAGCTGAAAAAGGCTACTTTGCCTAAGATGTCCTTGACCCACTTTTCTTGTATATTGTAATAGGAAAAAACATGTTTCAGTATGTATTTGGGGTTTTTTTGTTGGTGGTCGTTTGGTTTTGTTTGTTTGTTTCTTTCTTTGATTTTTTTTTAAAGCAACTGGGGTGAGAGGCAACTACACCAGCACGACACTGCGTCACACCCCTGATGTTCGAAAGCCGACTTTTTATTGAGGAAATGACCAGGAAAACCCCAGCTTTGCCTGGAACCCCCAAGCATGCCATATTCTTATGCTGTCTTGCTCAGCATAACTAAACCAAACACCCCACTGACTAACAAACATTTACTTCTTATTCAGACTAACGGAGACAAGTTATTAGCTGATATTTATCCCAAAGCACTGTGCTATCTTTTCACCGTTTGGATTGGAAAAGGACAAGTTGTTATCCAATCAGTTATTTTATTTATTTTATTTTTATTTTTGATAAATAAATATTTAGTTACTTGCAACACTGCCTTAAAGGGAAGCGAGAGATCAGACAGATTGGAAGAACAAAGTGAACCCTGATGCTTATTGAAGCATACTGCAAATTCTTTCAGCAAGTGTCAAAACCATCAGACAACACTATTTGCCAGCAGTCACTGCTTAAAATGGGAAGACAACAGCCCAATCCAGGAGGAGACAGGTATGATTTTGCCACTGGGAAGGCCAAAGTCAAAATTCATATGCCAACGTTGCGGCTCTTCTGGCTAGGAAGGAGAGCAGAGGCAGAGCACACACAACCCTGGCGTCACAGCATCAACTCGAATTGAATACAGCGTGGCACTAACTAAGCTCTGAGGAAGCCTCTCCATCCTCATGCTTTAGGGTACTGCGATAGAGGCTGTAAGAAGCAGGCTACAGCACAGAAAACTGTGGTTAACAAGCTCATGCAACTCATTTTCACGCTGAGCAACAACAGGCTAAAAGCAAATACATGGATAAACCACTATGAAATAAGAAAACAATTGCCAGGAAAACGGATTTCTTTCCCATCAAGAAGTGCTGTTTCTAAATTTTTTAATGAATATACACACCAGGCCAAAAAGCCGGATTAGGAAATGAACATGGATGTGAAATTCCATTTCTCCGGATGGAAGTAAGGAAGGGCAGGATCCCTCTAATGCTGTGTTTACAAGAAACACCAGTTAATTTGCAATGTCATTGGTAGCCCTCTTCAAAACAGATAGGTAGTTATGACGTTGCCTTGCTCGGTGTTTTTTCAGGGCATTTTGACCCCGTTTGCATGGGTTGCCAGCATTACTTTACCTGTATTTGCCAGAAGTCCAGCATTGTCCTCCCACTGAACCTCAAAGCTGTAGAAGCAGATCATGTATTCCAGATCCATGAGTATCACGACCAGACTGTTGAGCTGATCAGCCAGCCAGAAATCTGCGAAGCCTACTTTGTGGAAGGGAGCAGTGAACACTCGAAACTGTCGGGGAGGGGGGGGATAAAAAAAGGAGTAATTCGTGACACAGAGTCAAAGACATGTAAATGCAGCGGCAGGACATCACAGCATTGAACAAATATGGAAATAACAGAAACGCTTGAAGATTTATTGCTGACCTTTTGCTCCTGCTGACAAAAAAAAGATAACTGTCTCCTCATTTTTAGTACAAATAACATTCCTGC
>NW_010523898.1:75545-91850 GCF_000687285.1 Phaethon lepturus | reverse complement strand
GCTTTCCTCCTCCTGTATGCAACTATTCCTGTCCACGCTCACCTTTTTGTGTGGGTTTGTTTTTTGTTTTTTTACTGGCAGAAGAGCCCAGTCTCCTCCGACCAAGCTCTTTCCCAGAAACTCCCAGTCTCCGTCTAAGAGCAGTACACAGCTCCGTTCCTCCCGCTGCTCCTCATTTTGATCAGTGCTTTCTTCCAGGCGTTTATGTCATGTCTACTGACATCTCCCACACTTACCTTCTCCCGCACCCAATGTCAGTCAGGTTACAGGCCCTCAGCATAGCCATTAGTCTGATCCCGGCTCGGTTTACTTAACGCGTTAGTTGCTCTTCGGTGTTAGAAGTTGTAAGGGTGACGATTGTTACGGCTGGGGGTCCCCAAACCTCCAGCAGGGTTTTTTAAGAGTTAAAGAAAGGGCAGAGGAAACCCTGCTGACTGTCAGTCAGACTCCCTCTCAAGCCCAGTCCACTTCCCCTCTAAGCCTTAACAGCAGTTTTGCGACTTCCAAACCAGACAGTTTTCATGGTCCATTACCTTTGATTACAACTCTCTCTACCCAGTTATAGTTACTAACGGCCAGTTTCTCAAAGAGACAGCACTAGCACCATCCGGTAGCTCAGAGATTTATGAACCTTTAAATTAATGAAAGCACAGGCTAACACTGATCTTTTATATCTCCTCATTAACCTAAAGGGTACACAGTCACAGAAACCCGGGAAAGGACTGACGCATTCCCATCAGCTTGTAAGGCCAATTTAAGGCTCTGGTCCTAAATTTCAAAGCCAAATAGGGGATTGAGACTTAGTGGCACAAAGCAGATACGGATGTTGACCCAGACAGCGCTGTGCTCACATAGGACGGCACCTCCTCAAAGGCTCAAACAGGGCCAGCCGTTCGGGTGGTCTCTACTCCAAGCAGCCTGGTTGCAGAACAGCTTCTGCAGAGCTCAGAGAAGCCACGCCAGCCCTCCTTTTCAAAAGGTCCTTCCTCCGTTTTACCAACACTCCCTGATACTTTCTTTACCTCTTTCATCACAGACCTTTTTTTCTTCCCCGGGAAACAAAGACCAGCTAAAGCAAATGAAACGTGAACACAGCTTTACAGATAGATCTCCCTGAAAAAAGAAGAAATTAATAAAAATCCATGTTGTTATTTAACTTAGTGTCCTGGTTTCAGCCAGGATAGAGCTGGTTTTCTCCACAGAAGCTAGCGTGAGGATATGTTTTGGATTGGGGATGAGAAAACGTTGATAAGGTGCTGATGTTTTGAGTTGTTGCTAAGTAGTCAAGGACAGTCCAGCTTCTCGTGCTGGCCTGCCAGCAAGCAGGCTGGGGGTGCACGGGGAGCTGGAGGGGACACAGCCAGGACAGTGACCCAGACTGGCCAAAGAGATACTCCCTACCATACAACGCCATGCCCAGTACATAAACTGGAGTTAGCTGGGGGGTGGGAATCGCTGCTCGGGGACGGGCTGTCGATCACCAGGTGGTGAGCAATTGCTGTGCTGGGCATCACTCGTTCTTGTACATTCCTTTGTTGGTATTATTATTGTTACTATTATTATTATTGCTGCGTGGTGCTTAGTTGCCAGCTGGGGCTAAACCACTTAGAGAGAGGCACTTTGGCACTGCCAGATGTCAGCATAAAACTTTTGAAAGAGCAGAAGAGGGGAGCGTAGAAGCTTTTCACCTAAAGGTTACAGCAGATGAGGAGTCAACAGGTATGTCCAGGACCTAGCTAAGGCACCGGTATCTCAGTCAACTATCCTCAAGCCCCTGAGCTGCCGTTTGAACCCTCCCAACGCCGTGCATCAGGTGCTGTAGTTTCTCACTGCTGCCGCACGCTGCCCGGCACGGCGGGGGCGTGTGCTGGCGGCGGAGGGGACTGCCTGCTGGCAGGTACCGCTGGCAACTCCTAACTGCCCAGCTGAGAAGCATCTGCAACAACCTCCAGAGAAGATGGGCCACAAGAAGAAGAAGAAAAAAAAAAAAAAAAAAGACATAAAATACCAAAAGCTGGAGGTGAACCTCAGTTTCAAGTAATCGGTTGCAATTATATATCAATGGTTCCACAATCCAAGCACAGACTTCCTGGTGCTGATCGCTGCAGTTTTAATAAGTGCTGAGGCAGTAGATATTTGAGCTGGAGCTAAACGCTTCCTAGATTTTCACCTCTCACGGACAGGCTCCCTGCCGTTGTTTTGCCATTTCGGCACCCTGCAGAGAGCGTGGGCATGCAGACGCTGTGCCATCCTCTGTGCTCGGGTCTGATTCCTCCCGGAGAGCCGCTCTCCTCAGCCTACACAAGTACACTCGTGGGCTTCTCATCTGGCAGCCAAGGGGCAAAGAACGCTCACCTAAGCACGTAGGCGAGAAAAAAGAGCCTGGCATCGGAATTAAACTTACTGCGGGCTAAATAACTTCTTTCACTCAGAGGAAGATCAATTCAGGGGCAACTTGCAGTCCCTCAGGGGTGATCAAAACAGATTCCTCTCATAAGCACCAAGAAGCAGTTGTTGGTGATCACAGGTGGATGCAGTAAGCTCCCTAAGATCCATCACAAAATGCTACAACACACTAAAGCAAGCTCCTGATTTGGTTCTAAAAAAATTGAAGGTGCTAGTAATGCTCTGCTACACCCGCTATGTCAGACTTCATTTTGGCTGGAAATGAAACCTATCAAGCGTGTGAAGAAAAACATTCACCAAACCAAAATTTGTGTGAACAGCACAGTTCTAAAAATTGTGCTGTTTAAAACTCCTTTCACCCAGATAGCTGCTGGCGACTGTGGGGAGAAATAAAATATACCCAGCTGGCCAATTATATACAATAAAAATTAGAAAAGCCTAACAGCTACTCTTTACATGGTTTGTCCAGCCTCCTTTTTCCCCTTCCCCCTTCTGCATAATATACAGTCAGAAGCACTGTGTCATTTTCCACCATTAAGGTGATCTTGCATTTTGATGGAGGTTTTTTCCCCAGGAGACTGTGGGATGAATCGGCCTGTGCACGCTCGAAGATACGTCTGTACCGCAGACTGCAGCGTAGTCTAGAGATAGCTGGGATAGAGCAGGTACTGGAAGCTAAGAGCTCTGTGAAGACTGAGAACCTTACCCTGTTAAGACATTAAGGTAAATTAGCACAGATACTGCTCATATGGGCAGAGCACTTCCAGCGCTTCCCCTAGCTCCAAGGGACAGCAGTAAGACTAATGAGGCTTGGGACTAAAGGTACATCTATGAGAGACGGCTGAATGCCAGAAGGCAAAAAAGGAAGAAACCAAAATAGTAGTAAGCTGGCAAATCAAATAACAGAGGTAATCGCAGAGAGGTTAACTAGTCGTGTGTACACCTGCATGCGCACGCTTGAAGCATGATTCTACGTTTCATCTTTGTCACATTCCAGATAAAGTTAATTGTTTTAATTGACATTAAAATGACTCTACGAGTAACATCAGCCAGCCAAAACCCTTTCCCGCCCAACGTTCTCAGAGCTGTTCCAGCAAGAATAAGGTATCGAGGGAATGAACTTGATTAAAGTCAATTTAAAAGGGCATACAGGGTGGGGATGAACGTGAGAAACAGCCATTTGGGAAGAAACTGATGAGCCATCCAACAAGTTTGAGAACTGTTCTTTCGGAGCTCCCATCTATAACTGGAACACTGAAGTAGCACGCATCTTTACATTCAATTTACCAGATTTATCTTACCTGGAAAATAGCAGCTGGGCCTAAAATAAATAGTTTAAGACCACAAACAGATTTGCTGAAAAATGCCCCACCCATGAACATAATTTTAGAAGCAGTAACCTTTGCAAAGGTTCCTTCTCCACCAGTGAACCCTCTCAATGTTGTCCCCTCAATGCTGAGAAGCATCCATGCAGCCCAGCCTTAGAGCACTGTAACCCTAATTAAACTGTTTTACTACATTAAGGAGCAAACAAGCAGAAGATATCTGAGTGTTTCTATATGTGAAAAAGTATCTGTGCAGCTGTCTATAGGAAGATTAACAAGTAGCTACCTGCAATACAAAGAGAACGGTAGACTGGTACAGACAAGCAGAAGTTGCTTCTGTAAACCCACGGTCAACAACCGTTTGCAGTCTATACCTTATCAGGTCTGCTCTGTGAATACAGAGTGGTACATGCATCCCTCTTCCCTGAAGATCAGTGATGTTTATATACTTAACTGCTACTGATCAGCTACAGCATTATTTTTTTTAAAAGTTATTTATTTAAATTAGGTTTGAGACTTACCAATAGTTTGAGCAGCCAAAAACGGGACTTGTAATATAAGGTTTTGGTAGGGTTGATAAGAAAAAGCAACATGAAGCCGTATAAGATGAGTGGATTCACCTGCATAGGGATGTAGGTGAATTTACCATATATACATGCCAGCAGGCTCAGGCACCACAAAACCCCCAGGAAGCCAGCAATCTACAGAAAGATAGAAAAAACACACAGATACCTTGTGAAAATATAGCTCTGAAACCTACAATGAATTCTCATTATAAGAAAAGGGAGCGCAGTGCTCAATCCCGTAACCTAATCAGACTTTGCAACTTCCTCTTCTAATTGTGTTAGAACTCCTTGCCAGGAAACGGTGCAGGATCTACCCTCCCGATATGCCGCACAGCTCAACCACTCCTACAATCTATTCTGTTTACCTCAAAGAGATGTTGATGGGACAAGTTGCTGCGGGGATTGAGTTCAAAGATGAGGACGTGATTGACTCCAGCCTGTCTCCAGCCATACGTGTTGATACCCAGGAGAAAGAGGAATTCTATCAGGAGAAAGCCACCTCGATAGATTCTCACCAGTGGCCACACATTTGGTCCATCTATAAAAGCCACACCTGGAAAAGGCAATAACGAAACGACGTCAGTGATGCCACAAGTCACGCCACGAAGCAAAGCTGCGCTCCCCTGCTTTACGCTGGCTCTCAGATGCTCGGCTGTACCCCGTGAAAACGGGGTACGCTCGCACGCACCTACGTATTGCAGCAAGCGAAGGGCACTTTGCCTAACCCGTTGGAGCATTTAGGAGTATTCTGTGGCAAATTCTCTCTCCAGCTGGTTAAGACGCTGCTAATGACCCGACTGAAGTCCCCTGTCTCGCACTACAGGCACGAGGAACAGCACGAGCATAAATTGTGACTATGTGCACTTAAATGTTCTGGTTTAATGGAGGTGAAATCCCAACAGGCAGATACACGCATACTTCAGCTCCCCACAAAACCAAGCAGCACCATTTACAGCATTTAAAACAACGCTAAACTGCGCCTAATCACCGGACTCAATACAACTGTAATGTAATACATATTCATAACTAGCAATATAATTTCTAGCCGCACCCAAACAGAAAACCCAACATAAGGCAGCAATACTGGAAAGCCTGTTGCTTCCTTTGTTCTGTCCTTAGGGTTTTGGAAACAAATTTGCCTAATTTCAAACAATGAGCAGCCTTGTACAGCAAGCAGCTTTCTCTAGCACAAGCCCCTTTGCAAAATACTGTCGCCCAGTTGCCCGATACGGGTTTTACGAGCAAAGCACAAATAAAATACAGTTGTTGAATCCTCAATTTCTATTTCACAGAGTGTTTCTCACCCACATGCTTTTTAAGAACATGCAGTTTTACAGAATCGATGCTGAGAATTTATTCTCACAAACCCTCCTGTCTAAATTACAGCACCAAGTTTTTGAAACTTTTCTTCAGAGAACGCGTATCTGTAAGAAGTTTCGTGAGTTCGGCATCTGTCCTTTATATCACATGAAATTATGGAGGAAAATCATGCAAGAAACAATGACTCAAGAACCATTGCTTTGAATTTAAAACTTAGAATACTGGATTCAGGCAAGAGAAAGTCAAATTTTGGACAGAAATGACAGACACCCTGAAGAAGTCAAAAGAAATGAGTCTTACACGTGGAATTAAAAGCACGCATTTCAAATTTTAATCTGAAATGCCTGAAGACAAAACCAACTGAGGTGCTTCCACACAGGACAGAGTAGCCCCCAAAATATTGAATAAAAAATACAGAATAGGACAGACGTGCTATGTGCTATTTGAAACAGAACACCCAAAGGTTTATCCTGAGGTGAACACAGTCCAGTATGACAGTACAGCATGCGACTTCCACAGTTGGTGCCTGCTAATCTTATTTCTGGCCTCTCAGGGTGGTAGAGGCCCATAATTGCAGTGTGGAACAGGAGCTGGTTCTGGAGAAAACGCAGATGCTGAACAATACAAGGAGCTGGGATACTAACACACAGAAGCTGAGAGTATTTCTGTATATTCTCTCCTCTGATACTACGACCCAATCCAGGTTAGCTTGCGCAGTACAAAGGCTAGATTTGATTTCCTTTTCGTGTTTCCTAACCGAACCATTTTCTTCACTACAGCTGAGCAGTTTGACTGCAGATCCTCGAGGACCTCGCTTGCAGAGAAGTGCCCAGCAAAGGTGTACAAGGTCTCAAACTGGCATGACCCCGGCCAGGGTTCTGTACTATAACCCCGAAACAAAGAAAACGAAAAAGATTTCTCATTCATATACTGTTTCCACTTAAATCCAACACCGCAAGCGAAGTCACCTCCTAAAGTCAGCAGGTACGTGACACTCAACCAACTCATCCCTTCGGCACGCGCGGGCTCTGAACACCACGCTCAGAGAGGAGGATGTCCCTGGTGACAAGCCCAACGGCATCGCAGCCTGAGCCCCAAACAAGAGACAGGGCACTTGCTGCAGCAAGTCTTGAGATTTTGCATGAAGTCTTACAGGTTTTTGGTTAACAAGACATCTGCCCATTTCCATGAGCTTTCAACCTCAATTACACAGTAGCCTGGCACCTAGGAAATACACTTTAGGGTGACACTCTCCTGGGATCCACCTGTAGCAGTTGCAGCCTTTAACGGACCCCAAGCTACTGTGAACCCATCTCTGTAAAATGCTGCTGCTCTACTTTTAAAATCAGGCAACACAGAAGTGACCTACTATTAGAAGTCATGTTGTAATGCTGTTTCACAGATTCTACGCATACAATGCTGAAATCCTATCTTAGTCAGTCAAATCATAAACCCAATTTGTCAAAAGTAGCAGAGAAGATAGCGAAGCAACATCCAGTTAAAAACAAACACTCTGCAGTTAGAATACAGTTTTTGACCAATACCTGAAGTAACTTACAGATATCGGATCGTGTCTGCTGATACAGACATACCCGTCATTCACACTAGGTTAGGAATATTTGCTTTAGAGATACCATCATTTTTATTAATTCATTCTCACAACTGTGTCACTTTTTAATTCTTAATACTGAGAGAGAAAGCAAACACAACTGGCTTCAATTATATTTGCATCTCATAAAAAGATCAAACACGTAAGTTACGGGAATAAAGAGACAGGATGAATAAAGAACAGCTTACACACATTAAACAGACCCTTCACACAGATGGGTCAACTTTCAGCCTCTACCACAGCAAGACCAAAAGGGAAACACTGCAAACAGATTCTCAAACTGAGGAATTCTATCCCAGGAGATGACTGGATCCAATTACAGAAACATCTGATTAAAAATTCTTTTAAATCAAAAACACAGACACAGGCTTTCCCTAATGCAAAAGCAAAAGCCTCTTTGTACTGCTTAAGCAAGTTACAACACTACTGAAATCACACAGACAATTAGTAAAGCCGCTTGTGATTAAGCGCTGTATCTGCACCTACAGTACTAACATGGTTGTTACTCTAATCAGAGTCCAAACTCAGAAGGCAGAGAGCAGAATAAAACCAAGGCCTGAGAGACGCAATAATTTATTGTAGCTTTTAAACAATCTTGCCAAAATCTGCCAACAAGGAAAATTCAATTAGTTCCATTAATGGGCACCAGGCACTGAAACCCTAGAAATTTCTACATGAAAATGCCCCGAGTGACATAGCGCTCACATGGCTCTACGCCTGGTCTCATTCTCTGTAGGGAGTCAGTACCATGCAAAACTTCAGTTCTACGAGCACCTGTCTCAAGGTGGGAGAGGGCTGTGCGTTCACAGAACGGTGACAGAAATCTGTCTTTAAACATGGATGTTGCACCTCCAGAATATGCCTCCGGGAGTAAGGAGGAAACCAGTAGAGCAAACCATAATACCTTCAAAGTCCGAAATCCGTGTACAGAGCACGAGAAAAACCAGAACCTGTCAGTGAGCAGAACTAATAATTCACAACAGCATGATCCGGAACATCCTGACCAAGCCAATTCAGGTCCAGGCCCTCGCTAAGTGACGAGAACATATCCAAACCAAGGTCCAGCAGCCAGCCAGGTCCAGCCAAGGATACCCACCTGAAAGTATGACAGTGACGTTCAGTGCAATGAACAACCCGCAGAACAAGCCAACCCTGAATGTAGTCCAGGCTGGTACAGGCTGTGAACAAAGCAATGGTAGAATTAAGGGGTGGTAAACAGATTATCAGCAAAGTCAAATTAATTTGCAGAGTAAATTTAAAATCAGGGATACAATGTCCTGATCTCTGATTGCACTCTTGCTCTTGAAGTGAGCCATTTTAAACTGAAAATGCTGCATAATATTCTTGCCTACGTTGTTGCTGTGTTGAAACAGAGCTTGGGCATCTCAATGCCCTTTGAAAAATATTGCAGACCACACAAACACTAAGTATATGTTATTATTAGTACAAATTTCCTTTTACTGTTTATCTCATCCCTTCATTACCTTGTCTGCATGCACTAGGCATAGTAAGCAAGCTACTTCCAAATCTTCTGGAACTAAAGCAGATTATGGTTTAGTGGTGGACTTGGCAGTGCTGGGTTAACGGTTGGACTTGATGATCTTAAAGGTTTTTTCCAACCTAAAATGATTCTATGATTCTCGACCATGCCTCCGTCACAATTTGTGAAGCGTGGTTACAGGAGCATCCAATTATTTCCACTACTTTGTTGAGATGTTGAATCTAATTTGGCACTGTGACAAGTTGGAGAAGCAGCTTTGCTACACAACTCCATCTCTCACCTGAGCTGCTCCTAAGGGTGGAACACGCAAACGTTTCATAGCCTTCTGTCTGTCTCCATCTTCTAACTCGTTGGTCACCACTTCCTAAGGAGATAAAGATACACATCACAGAAGTTCATTCTAATAATAAGCACATGGTACTGCATTAAACAAAAAATAACAGTTGATTTCCCAGTTACATTTGAGCCCGGGCCCAATATTCTTTTAACACACGGTGACAAAGATGTGAAAAGCTCACCATGCTGCATCAAGTTATTACATAAGACAAGCTAACACTGCACTAGCTTTTCAGAGTGAAAAGTTACCAGCTGAAGAGAACATACCCAAACTTATGTAAGCAGTGCCAGAAATCAGTGGCATTTCAAAATCAACTAATAGTTGTCTTGGTGGTGAGTACAAGCAAAACATTATAGGAATCAGTAGTGAACAAGAAAACAAGGAACTGTTTTCTAGTTAGAAGAGGAGCAGTGCCCAGACTAGCATCTTTACCTCTGTTTCGGAGATAAGCTGGTTGATCTTCTTGCAGGTGTAGAAGGGTGCCACCTCCACCTCGGCCACCCGCCATTCTGCCCCCCGTGCCGTCTCCAGGTTCTTGTCATGCTTCTTTAAGATCTTGCGGAAGCCGGTGAAGTTCAGGTTCTGCAGAGGAGGGAAAACAGTTAACGGCTTTTAACCTCAGTCACCTCCCAAGAAAGTGAAATGCTTATATTTCCAGCGCTAGCAAAAAACGAATAGTTAATAAGAAAAATCAAAATTATTGCATCTATTGTCAGGAATTTTTTGAGTTATTACTTTATTAGAAGCAATACCTATCCCTTGCAAATAAAAAAAATGTGAGACTCAAGGGCATAAAAAGAGGCAAACTTATTTGCAGGGAACTACCTAAACCTCATATTCCCTGAAAAGCCAAATCACTGCCACTTTCCTCCTTAATGGAGGAAGCAACAACATTCCTGATGAAACCTCACTGAAGATGAAGGACCTTTGGACTTACTCAAAACTTGTATGCTTAAAGTTATTTCAAGACATGTTCCCTCTGTCTAGATACGTCTTACCGCGTATGTCCCAGGTACTGGGACGTCCATCCCAACTGGTCTCTGCATTAGCAGTAGTTGTAATGAGCTCCTAACAAAAATATAAAGCTGCAGAAGAATTATGTTTTGTCCCAACTCCCACAGTCATTGATTGCCAATCCTTCAAGATGTTTTCCCTTCTGAAACGAGGCTACTGATTTCCAGTTTCTTTAAACTTTACATTGGTTTCAAATCCAGTTCTCCAGCTAAGTGCATTATAGAAGGGAAATCCTTGTACAACAGAAGACTTGTGAAAGTTTTAAATGCTGCAGATTAAATCCAGACAAGGGCATCCCCATAACAGCATCCTTTTCCACAGCGTACGTTGCACGACGACTGCAAAAATAGTTTAGGCTTGCAGACGTGGGAGATATAACACTCTAGTCTGTCGAGATAAGCGCACAGTGCTGCATCAAGACACAAAATAACGGTTCACTTCCAAGTTATATATGAGCCCTGACCCAATGCTCTTCTAATGCACAGTAACTAAGACAGGCAAAACTCATCACACTGCAGGCAACTGCTGTGACAAGATGCATTTGAAATCCTGCAGTTCGTTATACAGAAAATGCCACCCAAAAGACTCAATGTTTCATTCGAGCACTGGCAAGAACGGAGACAGACCACGGCAAGATTCCCTTCTAAAAAAGCTTAGGAAGTAGCTTGGAAAGAAAAACCAGAGAAAACGGTAAAGTCCAGTGCCCTGGGGAGAGGCACCAGCTACTCACTGAAATTATTTTCAATCTAATTATGCTTAGAGTGATTTAATACCAGACCCCCACCATTTAGGTGGGGAAATGAGGCTAGGGAGACAGGAGCAGGAAGCCAATGCATTAACGATCTGCACTATTGCAGACAAGAGACTCTAATTACTTTCTATTGGAAAAGCCGGCATTCCACCCCAGGGAGAGCAGATGACTATTTCAGAAATTGGAAATTAAAAAGATGCAATGAAATGATGATACCGGTCAGAGATTTTTCTGTAGTCTGAACTAACATTATTTTATGCGCCATGTGTGCAATCACAGCCCAACTCTGGTGTGCCTGGGCCGGTCGGGGCATGGCTACGTCAGGCACCCTAGAACCTCTCCAGCGGCGTTTCATCCTTTGGCTGCAAAAATTCTGCAACCTCAAAGTGCAGGATAAAAACACTGTTGGTTACCGTGGTACTTCTGACAAGGAACATGCAGTGATGGAACGGTGAAACAGAACAGTCAAACATCATTTACACAGTCAGGTGTTCTGCTATTCTTGCTATTCGTGATGCTTTGATTTGGCAAGAGGCTTTCTGCAAGCCTGCCTTCCATTTCTGCTGGATACTAACCAAATCCATTGAAGTGAATCAATTAATGGTATGTTTTGTCATTAAAAGTGAAAAAAACCCCAAACACAACCAGTGCAATTTACTCAATAATATAACACAAGACCAAGTAGAATCAAACGGTGGACTCAAAAACCTTTGCTCATGTACAAGCGTATTAGGAAAGGCACCAGCAAGGCAAATGCACAGCAGTTTACTAAGACTGATTCAGCCTCCATTATCTGCCCAATGAATGTACTGTATTATATACAGTATATGTAAGTAAATACTATATACTTAATTTCTCAAGATTTGTTCATTCTAAAACACAGTATTTCAAAAAAATAGATTTATATATGTACATACTCTAGAATGATATATTACTCTCAACAATAAATTAATTTTATCAGAAGTTTAATCATTGGTCAGTTATACAAGTAACAGCTACCCTGGAGACAAGTTACCGTTTCACTTGATATTTGGTCGGCGTACATTACGAATGAACGCATGCAACTCTTGCCCTTGCTTCAGTCCTAACAGACTGAGGACTTTGCTTCACGTGGATTTTCCTTTCTTAGTAACCCAACTCAAGACCTCAGCATTTCATCAAAGCCATGGTTTGATACGTATAATGCCGCTGTTGACTTCACTTTACCTCCAACATGAAGGCCTCAGCTATGTCATCTTCCTTCCACATTATTGTTCTTCCTCTCCAAAACTGCAAAAGCTTGAATATTCCTAGTTCTTATATGCTGAGCTCGAAAGTGATTAAGAGTAGTATTCTGGGATTTTGTTTTATGTCTGTTCTAGTACTTGTATTCCTTGTCCTCAACTTCAAGACCAATTTAAACTAATTTTTCTCATTCTCTCTTTGAAGATATGTTGTAGAAAGAAGCTCAGCTCCTTTTGGAAACTGGGAAAGCTATCAAATCCAGAATGGGGTTTACCTCACTATTTAGTATACATACAGTGGACCTGGACTCATGGTAGCAAATATCTAAGTGTGCAAGATGCCTTTCTTCATTGAAGAATAGCAGGAAAAATTTTTCCAAAGGAATGACCTATGTCATCTTCTATTTAAATTCTTCATCAAGCCTCAGAAGTGATTTTTTGTAACCAGAGGGGGGTTTTTGTTTGTTTGTTTTAAAAAGTGAAGAAATCACACCAGGTAATACTGCTTCGCTCCATTCCTGAAAAGCTACAGATACTATACTTTTCCCAGGATTTTGAACTAGAAACTATCTCTAGTAGTTAAAGGACTTTATTGAGAAACTCATAAATAATTTCTGGACATATGCTCAAAGACATAACATCACTTTAGGAGAGGTACAAACACTGAGAATTTTGGAAGAATTAAGTTTTGTCCATACTGCAGAGTGGTACTAATTCTTATGGTGAATTTTGTTTAGTAATATTCTCCAGTACAACACTGGTAAAGATCTAAATACAGGTGTAGTGAATTTAAGTTCAAACATTCTTACTTAACAAGCTAAAAACCCTCACAGTAAGATACTTAAAAGCATTTCAGAGTATTTAACACTAAAAGCTCAACAAAAAAGATCAATTTCAGATTTTTTGTTTCAAGTTTTTTGGAACAAAATCAGCATCTGCAATATTTACCATGTCTTTTCATGCCAGAAATCCAAATAGAACTAAAGATTTTTTTCATACTTCAAGGCAAAAGAGCCTTTACCCTACAGAATTAAAAACATTTTTTTTTAAAATGGATGTTTTAACAAGAAATTCTGATATACCAAGGTCACATGGTAACGCCAAGAGGAAACAGTACTTTAGCATTTCAAGTTTCATCACAAATATTAGATAAAAGAGCTTCTTCCCCAACTTGCCAGCTCCCGCCCTGCACAGAACAACACACTACAGGAGAAGGAGGTCCTGATGCGACTTTGTGTTCTGGCCATGCCTGGGCCAAGGGTGCTGGGGTCAGGCAGCCCAGAAAAGGAAGGAGGAAGGTCAGCTTAGCTTTTCTAGCTCAACAAAAAGCAACAAGACATATGCTGCTAGCTGTTAGGCAGCTGCCTTTTCTTTAAAAATGTGTAGGGACCTCCCTCAAAAAAAAAAAGAAAGAAAAAAATGGCTTGAATGAGGCAATTCAAGGATACACAAAGCAGAGACATTTACACACAGGGCTTTGTAGAACCACCTCTTTTTGAAGGTACCTGATAGTTCTGTAGTAAGATGAGGCTGAGGTAGAGCTCGCTGAAGGCCAATTTCAGATCTTTGATATTCCTATGCTGGACACGCTCTTCGTGGGACAGGTGGAAGACCGGCTTTCTGCGCCGCTGCAGCGTGGAAGCCCCACTGGCTTCTTTCTGTGCATCCAAAGTTGACTGTAACTCGGTCCGAAGAGTAGTAAACCGGCGCTGAGCTTCTGCAAGCTTTTCTGTTAGCAAGGGAAGGGAAAAGTCAGATGAGAGGATAGCAACTTGCCTACCGAGCCCATAAAGAGCAGTACACCTTTTCCTCAAATCACATGCCTGTAGGAGAAAAGCACTGCATCGAGTAGCTTACTGCATGGCCGTCCGCCCCTAAGCATTAAATTCAACAACTCCGCATATTTCTTTTTTATGAAGCTCCTTCTCGTTAGAGGTTTTAGCGCACTCCTACGTAAAACACACACGTTCTCCAAAAAAAAAAGTCATCATGTCAGACAGGTCTTAATTAATATAGTCAAAACCAAGAGCCTGTCCCTTCAGCACAGACTAAAGCAGCACCAGACGTGAACTCAGACCTCTTGACTTCCACCCCAGATCCGACTTCTGGAGGATGCTTGTCCCAGGACCCTAACCCTACGAATAGCTGTTGCGGCTACAAAAAGCCCAACCTGCGCCGCCACAGAACGCCAACCCGGCGCGGCCACTGCCTGTACCTTGGGGCTACGAGCCAGCCCAGGGACCCGGCAGGGTCCGGCCCCCCCACGCCGGCAGAGCCGTAGCTGGAGGCAGCCCGGCAGATGGGGGCTCACCCAAATACCAAAGCAGTGACCACGCGTCTACTCCGAGCGCAAAGGGAAGCTGCTCGCCTTTCTCAAAAAGCATCAGAACAAAAACCCAACTGTTAGGCAACATTATGAAACTTGACAGCAAGCAAAGCACTTCTCAGATCTGTGCACCCAGTGCTGACTACCTGTTTACTATCTTTTTACATGACGGTTACGAAATCAAAGAGGAAAAAAACACAACCACACTTCAAAGGGGATGCTGAATTTTGTTGCTCAGAGCGCAACGCAACCCCTCCGCCGAGCTCCCGGTGACAAACGCAGCTTCTGCTTTGATCAGGAGCTACGCCGCTACTTGCTGCTGTACATGATCCGCTGTAATAATTTATCCCTCTTTTCTTCAGTTTAGGCTCACGCAGGTTAGAAGCATCGTCTCATCATTTACTGATTAAAGGGACAGTCAGCCTGAACTGAAATATCATTTTGATGTGTTTTCAGGACAAGTCAGTCTCTCTTCCTCACATCTCAAGTATGAAAAAGGTGTTCCTTTACACATGCCGCTTGATGTGCTATCAGAAAAGAATCTTTTTTGGCTAAATAACAATCTTTTAATGCTAAAAACAGCGTAACTGACACCATTATCTCTCTCTCTGTTCTGTACAAGTAGTTCCTTCCAGGCTTTTTTCCCCGCTACGCTTCAGTCCCAGCTTGGGCATCTCTGTTGATAAGCTCCATCGCAGACCCCGGGCGCCGGCCCGGAAGACGCCGAGCAGGTTCGCGGTGTCGGAGCAGAGGGCTGGGAGCTGGAGCCACCTCCACACCAGAAACCACGGAGCCCCAAGGTCCCACCACGACCCAAAGCTCTGCCCGACACTCTCCTGGCTGTCAATTTAATTCTCTTCGTTAGTAGCTTACATAACAACTTCATGGTAATTCACAATCGCTCCCCCGCTAGAAGTAATATTTACTCTTGTGGGAGCAATTCTGACCTTTTCCTCAGTCTTATTCAATTCTGGTTAATTTTAAGAGTAAAACTCCTCTGTAAATAATTTTGCAGTGCTCTGCATAAGATATTTTCCACAAGGAGAATGCCTTTCTGAACAGAAAATGGGGATCAATATAGAAAAATCAAGTACGGAAGAGCCTGCAACTCTCCATAAATAAAGTTCATAACCAAGAAAGTTAAGTAAGAGGTTTTAAAACAACAGGAAAGACAACTCCTCTCTGACAACTTCTACAGCTGCAAGGACTCCACCGAACAGAAGCAACGCAGCCCACAGTGAAAAGTGTCCAAATTATTAAATATGAAAGTATTTAAAATTACATCTTTCAATTGAAAGCCCTGTTCCATTGTCCCTACGTCCAGAAAAATCTTAAAATCCATCAGCCTAATAACACAACGTTTAAAGAAAAGACAATGCTTTGAAATAATTCTAAAACTGCTGCTGCAATTTCCCTGTTTGCAAAGCAGCATCCATAAAAAAGCATCATGTCCAAATACAAGCATTCTTCTTAATTATGCACCGCTGAAGAGAGTCGTGTGCCGTCTTCTATACGGCCCCCTCCACCCATAGGGGATGACCACATCCAGCTGAGGATGCCTTCAAAGGCAACTGAACCAGCCCAATAATGACCTGCCACTCCTGAGAAACAGCAGCCCTGCCAGCTCCTCCCTCCCGCTGACTCCAGTTATCCGGTCTATAAATCGTTTCATCTTGTTAAGGTATGATTTTATCATCAAGATTCATTGCAGAAGCAAAATAAGACAAAACGTGTGCTGCTATTCTTAAAATCTGCCCGGGAAATGGCAAAACGGAGAGGAAATTAATTTCTCAGTTTGCAACATACTCCAAAATAGTTGAAAAGACATCCACCACTATCACTAATTTAGCACTCGGAAAAGTGAGTTTTAAAAAAATATGCCACTCAGAGGAGTTGGAAAAAAGCAGCACACACTTAGAAACTGGAA
>NW_010523898.1:64774-75514 GCF_000687285.1 Phaethon lepturus | reverse complement strand
CGCTCTTGTGTTGCAGCATTTTGTGTGGCCTGATGCCCACTGAGCCCTCAGTTCAAGTGTACTCTCGCAGCAAAGACTAAGGAAAAAAATCGAAAACCAACAGAGGTAGACCTCAACAAAAGCGCTTGCAATAAAGAAGCACCTTTGCCCAAAAAATCCTTCTAGATCTTGACTAAAAACCACTGTCTGAAGTTATCACCTCAACTGTGCAATTCCAAGTTGTTTAACTTGACTCTCTTTTCCAAGCTTAAAGAAAAGTTCACATGTAAGGATCGTGGGGGGAAAAAAAAAACCAAAAACTCTTATCACGCCAAGGAGCTAGTAAAATTTTCTCCCAAATTCCAGTTTCCATGGTCATGGTTGTGATCAAAACCTGCTTCACCAGACAGGAGGTAACGGAAGAGCCCATACCTGCTCGCAGCTACCTGGCTCAGGGCTCTGGGCATTTCAGGCAGGCTCTTTTAGCACTCCTTCCTTTCCCTTCTTGTACAGATCATGTTCAATATTTTGCTTACCAAGTTAAAGTCTTCCTACAAACAATAAAGCCAGCTCCTGAATTAACCACAAAAATATCAGTAGCTAAACAGTAGCCCAAGCAGCTCCTGATGATGCTAATTTAAAATACAACAAACTTCCCCTCTAGAAAATCCCAAACACAAACCAAAACTGGCCACAAATAAAACCGTAGCACTTGAACAGGCATCCCTCCACTGGAACCATCTGGAAATTTTACTGCTATTCTTTTTCTTTCAATCGAGTATAGATTTTCTTGAGCATAGTCCAAATAATCACAAACTGTTTATCGAGTCAGATTTAGTTAATGGCAGTTCTCCTTCCTACCGAGCCGGGGTAACGGTCTGGGGAATTAAGGCTGTGTTTGATGAGAGCTGACAATCTGAGCAACGCAGCGAAAGGCGAAGGCATTTTGCGGCAGGGGCTCCAGCCCCGCGGGGACGGGGCTGTCCCTGCTGTGGCAATCCCCGGCAAGGCTCACTGAGGATCCCTCAGCGCAGGGGAAGACGACGAGGAAATGAAGCGGAGATCAATAGAAAGCTCAGCCTTCTTGAAAATGGAGGCTATTTATTGTCGTAAAGACAAGCGTGTAACAAGCCGTATAATAAGCCTATAGTAAATAGGATGTACCGGGTCAGAACCCAAGCCAACACACGCCCGGAGTTGCAACAGGGTCCGACGTTGCAAATTTCTGACATGATCAAGAAAAGGAACCACAGATGGAAGATTTCTTGATGTAGCTTAATGTTAATAACCCTAATAAAGGGTTTCCATACTATTAAAGCCACGTCACTTCTGCAAACAAAAGACTTATTTTAATCTTATCACAAGAGATTTTCAAATTACATGTATTGTCTCCTATAACTTTTTGAAATGACAGCAAGTTGAAAAAACCCTACCCTGTATTATTAATGCCATTTTAAACAATGCTGGAAGGGGCGCATATATGTGGGTGCACGTGTGCTAGCAGGTCCTCATTAGGGAAAATTATAATCTGTATTGTGCATCTAAATTGACAGAACTTCCTCCATAGAGTCTAGCTCGTAGTACACAGGAAAAGTAAGACAAATTTCTGAGCATAAAAGCCTTACCTCAGACCTGGGAGAGAAACAGAAGATCTCACAGGGCAACAACACAGAACAAGCGTTCCGAGTCAGGTTACGTACGAATTGCGCCTAGAAAAATGCCTATAAAGTGTAAAACCCAGCTGGCCTGATAAAACATATCGCTTCTACCTACGAACTGCCCCTTGTCCTGACACCCACTGTGGCCACAGCAAAACACCGGTGCTCCAGGGAGCCAGGAGAGCTGGCCCAGCCGGCCCAAAAGAGTGCTACCTCCCCAGATGGCTGCTGAAGAGGGGCGAGCCGCGGGGCCAGGTTACTGCAGCTATCATGCTTTTAGTTATTCTCGTGCTCACAACCCAAATTCTGCTAGCAATAAAGTCATCACCTGAGGGTTATTAAAACATTTTGCCCAATTCAACTCCGTCTTTGTTACCAGATTAAAATCAGAAATAGAAAAGGCTACCATATTGTGCGGCACGAGCCCCTGTATAGCACCAAGTTAATAAATCAACATGTTAAGAGAAAGTATAGCAGAAGTCAACGCATCATTGTATCCATATTTAAACACTTTTCCAGTTGAAAACCCATTTTAAACCTTACCAGAAGAGGCTGAAAACCATCTGAAGTGTAATGGTGGGTGGAACTGGAGCACACAATTGCTAAGCCTTTTGTAGCGATATTACAGGGTGAATTTCCGATTATCCCATTCTAAAGTTTATTTTCAAAACACAGGATGGGAAAGCAAACTTTCTCAGGGAAAACAAACAATAGCACTTTGAAATATGACCCCTAGGAATCCCTACTCTTACCACTATTACATTTTTACTCAATTTACTAAACACGATTTTATACACAGCTAGTGACAAACTGCTACTGGCTGATTTATTTCAGAAAGTTGCAAGAGTTTAAAGTGAGAGTTAAGTGTTTAAAAACTTGACAGACACATCAAGATGGTCAAGTTACCACACACAGGCAAGCCCGTGATAGCTAGTCCTGCAGAAGCTCAGGGAACACCAGCTAGGGAGCTTAGCACGCCTAAAACACGCACAGGAGACTGTCACCACGGATAAGCTGAGAAACTGTGCCCTATATGTAAGCTACCACTTAAGTTTAAGAGCATCTTCATAAAGTTCAGTAGGATGCTATTGCAAAGCAAGGAAATCACCTGTCCTCCATTCTCCATTCAAATACCATGGTTTAGCTCCACATGTGTGATTAAACCAGAGCAGTTTCCCACATAAACTTGCCCTATAATTACCTGATGGTAGACTGCATGACCACTGTGGTCATTCTGAAAGTTTGGGAGCTTCAGACTCTTTCTGTGTTGCTTTATTTTCCACAAATATACACAAATAAGCACATTACCTGAATAGAAGATGTTGATTTTGGCAAGTTCTTTCTCACAGGTCTGGAAGAACTTCTCTTCAAATGTGGCAAAACACCTTTTCACCGTGTCCTCGTCTGTGTCTATAAAACAAAATAGAAAAAAACCAGTTGTAACAGAAGAACGTAGGAACAATTTTCTAAGTGGCTGCCACAGAACTATTTCTTCAGAGTAAATCCACCTTCTTCGCCATGCAGAGGAAGAACAACAACTCGGTCCTCCAAGCTCTGAAGGAACAACATATTTGGCTGTAAAAGGAATTGCGCCATGACAGAGAAGGAAAAACCCGTGTGAGTAGAACTGCACCTTGACCAAAGTTCCCATCATCTTTTTTTGATCCTTCAAGTGCTATTGCAGATCTCACATGCTTCATTTCCACTTCCTAACCCAGCTTGTGTGACCATGCCTGTAGGGCCATCCTGGATCAAGACGGCTCTTTATACCTACAGGAATCTTTTTTGAAAGGCGTCTCACCTACCGTCAGAAAGTCACCCACCCTAAAGCTGGCACCAGTGGAAAGGGAAGACCATGCCCCACGCCCACGCTGCTGCCTCCAGCATCCTGAAGCCACCTCTCTGCTGCCAGGTCAACCCAGCACAAAGCCAGAGCCACTGCAGGGCTCCGTGCGGTGAGCCAGAGCCAGGATGGTGTTCATCCCAGATTAGCAGAGAATTGTATTTAGAAGGAAAGCGCCAAGCTTTTAACTGAAGGCTTCATTTGACCTTCCAGGAGGACCCACCGGCTTCAGCCATCATTCCCACCTTCTCACCACTATAATCCTCCAAGCACAAGCGTAGCACCGCAGCAAACTAAAATCTGCCCAGCGAGCAAATGCGAAACGGCGTGGAAACTACCTTCTTCCTTCCTGGAAAATAAAAACTCTCTCTCATCAAGCAAAGTTTAAAGGCAGAGGCCTAAATTATGGTGACTGCGATCAGATTCGCTCTTCTCCCTCGCTGCTCTGGGACTGTTTTAACTCTTTTGGAAGAGCTAAGTACAATTCAGTAATTTCAGTCAAATTTTGTAATTACAGCAGCAATTTGGTCACTTTGTTGTTATAAGGAATAAAGCGCAGCATCTCCAGAAGTGCAGAATTTCAAAGACAGAATCAATTTCCTAATAATTAAGAAATGAGTTTAATGAGTAAAAGTTAAAGATTCCACACTATAATTACAAATTTTAGCACTGTCAATCATCCGTCCCAAATGCTGAAATAAAGCAGACTTCACACACCCCCAAAGCTACAGCTTCTGAATTCTCATGAAGTCTTACAGACTAAAAAAGGTTAGGATTACTACAAAGAGGAAAAATTAAAATTTTATTATGGTCTTGACAAGGTCAAGAAATAGATTTTTAAATACATGTTATTAAATTGAGATGATGAGTGTCTACAGAAAAGTTTCACCCACTAGTTATACATTCTGGACTGTTGTAACAAAAAAAAAAATCTTTTTTCTTTTAGCATTAATTTCTAGGTTAAAACAACCTCAAAGGCGTATTAATATATCTTGAATATAAACTTGTAACATTTAGAATTTCCTGATTTTTATGTTTGTGGCACTGATATTAAACACTATAAACCTACAGACACTATATGAATGTTTTGGGGGGGATATAGAAAGAGTAAATAACACAAAGCAAGTCTGCAGGGACAACGTTGGAAGAAATCTGCCTTCTTTTGAAGTTTGACGATGCTTTAAAGAATAAAACAGAGGGGGGAAAAAAAACCCCGTAGTCCTGCACAGATGACTGGTATTTACAACTCCACCATCCAAGGGCTTGTAGAAAAGAATTCGCAAGGGTTCCAAAGGCTGTTCCAAACTCCAAGTTTTGGCTCCGGGGGTCCCTTTATCATCTGACGATTATTCTTGCAGATAAGAATGGCTGCTCCCAAGGGCGCGGGCTCCCTCCCCTTGTGCAAACAAGCCCTGAAATGAGAAGGCTCGGGCTCCTCTTCGCTGCAGCAAAGCCGCAGCAGCCCCGAGGTGTCACTACCACTGTGCCTCACCACAGATGCCTCTTTGCCAGCAGCCTCGAACACCAGAAGGACAGAAAATAACTCTTGCTTTGGGGCTGGTAATTTCTAACAGCGGAGTCAAAGCAGTTGCAACATCCCACCCGGCCAATCTGAATTTGCCCGCAAGAGCCCTAATCCTCAACACAACGGCCGCGAGCGCGGGCGGACAAAACGCGAACGGGCGGGTGAAGCAACAGAAATTACGATGTGATACTTAATATGCAGAGATTTTATTCACTAGCTGCCTGGAACCTTTCAGATAACAGTAATCAGGCAGTATCAAAACAGAGCTGACTCTTAAGAGAGGACTGAAAGGCAAATTCTTCAGCCCAAAGGGTTTACTCATCTCTAGCAGAAGAGCTTCACCTACAGACGCTTTCTGACATGGGGTAACCATCCTCTCCTGCCTTGAAAAGAAGCCATGTGGAAATAAAAGCACAGAGGCTCACTGCTTTCCTGCTTCGGAAACACTGAATGACTTCTATCATCACTTGTTTCTAGGTTTCAGTAAGTTCACAAGGCAAAAGTAAAAGCAAGGAAGTTTTTAAACTTTAGTCACTGGAACTATAAAAAAAAAAAAAAAAATCTCATCAGGCAGTGGAGTATACTTTTTGTCCACGAAGTCAAGAGTGAATAATACGCAATCGAAATACCACCTTTTAAGATAGCAAAAGGTCAGCAAAGCAACACAGCGTTGGACTAGCATAATCAATGCCAAAAAAATTAATAAATATCTTGTTTTTTACATCACTGACCACTTCAGAAAATGAGAAATAAGTGTGTTAAACTATTTGACTACACCTGAAGTTCAGAAGAGGGAAATGAGCTCTAAAACACAAGCAAACCACTACTGGAAGACCTTCCAAAAACCTTGAGATTAGGAATTCAGGTCTCTCTCTCAACCTCAAAACATGGTTGACTCAAAGGAAAGAAAGTTCTATATAAACTATATAAAATCCTTCTCCAAATGTCCAACACCTTCTTAGAAAAGACATTTTACAGACCACGGTGGATGCTAGCTTAAAAAAAAAAAAGAACACCCAACAAAAAACCAGGATTCTCTGTGAAGAAAAGGTTTCCCTTTGGTCCTGTTCCCACTGCAGTTCAGTCACTTAGCTGCAATAATAGACATGGGCTGCCGAGGCTATTGCCTTTATTTATTTGCTTTCCCCCCAAGGTTAGGACAGGACAACGGTTTTTGCCATGAGAAAAATCACAGTGCCAGAAACCGGCCTTGGATTCAGAAGCTCCAGGACAACAGAAGTTGTTTTTAAAAGGCATCCAGCTATTGCTGCCAAGAAGGGCCAGCAGTAACCTTCCCTTTGTTCTTTTTTCTATAGCCCTAATACTCCATTTACCCTAAGCTCCACGAAGTTGCCACGAACAAGGTTGCCAAGCGGATAGCCTGATCAACATTGCAGCTTCCCGACCTCATCTTCCCATGCAATCACCTGCTGGGAATAAAAAAACCACAGTAAGCCTGAAAGGCTCTTGCTTTTTCACTTGCAAAAGCCAAGCGGTAAAGCAGCGGCGACCTGGATGTACTCCCCTCTCGCCACGCTTTCTAGTTTGCGGAACGTTCAGACGCCGGCACACCTAAAATAGGACCTGAAGTTGAAAAATTATCCTGCAAGTTACATTCCTGCGCCGTTCCAAGCACTCACTTCTCAGTGCATCTGTCAACTGTTCGCTTAGTTTCTCATTTTCTGCAGCTGCAGTATATGAAGAAATGATCAGCATCCCGGGTGGCTCCGCTTACTCGCTTCCGTGCAAGAAAACAGACGGTGAAAGTTTTCTTTGTTAGAGCAGCGCAGTCTAAAAGTAATCATTGAAAAAATAGTCCTTCAGTTTTTATCATGCTGAATTTTAAGGGACATTTAATTAAAAAAAGATTAATTAGGTTTGCTATGAGATCAGCACAGGTCTAGTTCTCTGAATCACCTTCTGTTTGCCACAACGCTGTTTCATCTGAGTAAGGTTATTCCAACACTTCAGCGAGAGAGGAGGCAATTTTATTTATTGCAAGGACTCTGCCTTCTATTCAACACACAAAAGAAAAGTCAAACTCAACATGGGCATTAAACACACCAAATCATACTGAGCAGGTGAGCACGAGTTCAACATCAGCACCACTTTGAATACACTAAACTTTTAATGTTTTCCATAGCCTGTCCTTGGCCTCTCAGTAACTAAAAGCCCTGTACACAGGGCTCAAACAGGTCTACAACAACAGAACTGTGCGCTGAAAAATTAACAAGATATAAAAGACAGTTTTCTTGTTCCCAGGTCTATGAAGATGGTAACTGCTTATACTTCTTGGCTCAGCGGCACATTAGGGAAAAAAAGAAGAAAGCCCATTATCATTACCACTCTCAGAATTTTAAAAAAGTGGGTGTCTGTAATGAAAACAGGGATCTGCCCCGAACCCCCCCATCCGCTTTGTCCATCTGCTCAACCATCACAATTCTCCAATTCCCATGACAGTTCTACAGCACCAAGATCGTACAGTTTCACAGCCTTTTACACAGTACATGGAAAAATGTTACAGCTAAAAATCAAACTGTATAGTTCATAAATGCAAGGATGAAGATTACCTTTACGCCCCTAATGAATCATCCTCATGTTTATTGGGGTATTTTCCCAAAGAAAAGGTTCTTCCATGAGGCCACTCCCTTCCTCACAAGAGAAAGCTACGCTTGGGTCAGCTGCAAATTGTACCACTCACTGAAAGCTTCCAATAAATTAATTACTTACTATGTATTTTCATGTCCAATCCTGTGGCAAATAAAATTTTGTATGAGAAAAATTTTAAGTGCTTAAAGTACAGGTATAGAAATTTCTTCCTAAGACATATTCTTGCTATAGGAAGAGGAAGGAAGCCAACTCTGCTTGCAAATAAGGAACGCTCGCATTCATGTTACTCCACCTTAACTTCCAAGCTGCAAATTGTACATACACGTCTAATGGTGTGCATCTCTCTTGGAATTTATTCCATCAACAAAAAGTGAACCTCAATTTAAAATCAGGAAGAAGGAAGCTTCATGCACTAGTTAATATTTAAAAACAACAAAACACTAGGAAAACTCATAGCAGGCTATACCTACTTTTCTAAACCATCGGGGATGAGCTGGTCAGCTCTCCACTTAATGAATGCTTTAGCCCAAATTAGATTTGGTTATGAAATTATTTCCCTCAATCTAGTAATAAAAAATGACCACTCAGGTAGCAAATGAGGTTGGTATTGCCTGCACACGCAGTGTTTGTGTGGGCAGGGGAAGGAGGAGGCAAGAACTGCTGCAGGTCACCAACACAAGTTCTCTCAGGTTTTGGTTCACCATTTTTTTGTTTTTAACCATTAACCCAGAACGAATGGAATCTATTACAAAAGACCTTTTGAATTTACAATTTTCAGGTTGGGAAAAATTCTGCTTCCTTATTTTTAGCTTGTATCACTGAAATCTTACAAGGAAACCAGCCAGATTCTTGTAGTGATTTATTTAGCTGGAAAGAAGCAGCAGCGTCTACAACATGCCTACAAGCTAGATATCCAACCAAGTGTCTACTGTAAATTATTTATATTTCTGACTTTGTAAACATAGATTTTAAAGCAACGACAGCATCCTGGTATGAGCTTAGGTGCAGAAAAAACAGGCGATGCAGTAGCCAGATGTGAGAAGACAGCTGTTGCCCAGCTGGTTGGCTATGAGCTTTGTAGCTCAAAGAGTGTCAGGTTTTGCAGTCTACAAGGTGGCTGCGCAGCTGTTCTACAGGTTCACTTCTTTAAACAGCTATCTAGCAGTCATAAGAAGTCATCTCGCAAAGAAAGAAGGCGGCACTAGTCTGTGTCAGCTATTCCAGGGACGCTGGGAAAGCGAAAGCCGGATTCTCCCGGTACAAGTGCCTCTACGTGCGCATTACTGTGACGACAGCTCCGCAAAGCCATCTGTGCAACGATGCTTCAAAGCTGACCTTTTTCAAATTCTCTTATTTCAGTGGGAAAAGATCGTAACCCTTCAGCAGATCTGTAAAAAACACGGCTAGTTTAACCCTCTGTGCCTGGAAGAGGATTGAAATGACTACGTTCCAAGTGGCTGGGGTGGGGGGAGGCAAGAGGGGTGCAAAAAATCCAGCTAGCTTGGCACAGCTTTGAAGCAGAGAAGACCCCAAGGCTCTGTAAGCTTACATCCCGGCTGTCCCTCATTTTGCTGGTTATAACCCTACAAACTGTTATAATTGACCATTACAAGGTTGTTGGCGCTGGCAGTTTGCAAATTCAGACGTCTCAGCTTTGGGATTATACCTCCATCCGCCCTCCGTCCTTATACATGACCACGTGACAGAAAAGCAGCACAAATGCCTAATAATATTTCAAAACCTACTGTAAAAATATTGTTAACACAGTATGACAGAGCTGGATGCCAGGAGGTGTCATACAGTGACAGGACTCTCAATACCTGCCTTCCCTGGTTAAGAACAACCTTTAAATTCTTACTCTTTTCAAGAAGGAAAGTAAAGATTCGCTATGTGTTTTTGCAAAAGTTTCCCAATAAGCTAGACCAGAAATATTGTCAGACACTTAAGAGTCAAGAAAAGACAAGAGCGAAGACTCCAGATGAAATTTCCCGTTGACCATTACCAGCCTCCAGGACAAAGAATGGAGAAAACCAGGGCTGAGTTACTCAGTCGGTGCACACTAGAACCTGTCCAGACATAATGGTCCCGTACGCTCAGTTTGGGCAAGTAACCGGCGATGCAAGGGGAGATACTGCAGTTTTGTGGAATTAGCAGGATCACACCGGGACGATCCCTGGTTACGCAACACACTTGCACGATCCTCAAGCTACCGATCTGCTGCCTTGAGTTCTGGCTTTCATTTAAACAAGACAAGACAGCGGCAGTTACGGTTGCACAAAAAAACCGTATCCCAGTTTACACATTTGAGGTTAAGTAACGCAGAGATACTCCAGCCTCTTACGGAGAAGAGGCCTGAATTAGCCCGTATACCCCTGACAGATGCTACGTGAGACAAGAGTTCAGCGCTGCCATCCATTCCTCTGCAAAGAGAGATGTTCATTAGCCTTTAATTGGCGCAACATTGCATCCCAGATGGTATTTTTTCTCCCTCCTCGATGACAGGGCCACTAAAGTAAAAGATTAGCAGTATCTCCTCACATTTTTAAGATCCACTTAATGGACTTCAAGAAGAATGGACTTCAAGTAAATAAGCACAGCTGTGTTTTATACAGCTACATAACAATCTGAAAAACCTTCTTTCTGCTAACTCACGTGGATGGAAATAAGGATACTTCCCTAAGTTGCCCAACTTGGTCCTTAACCCAAACAGGCAAGCACAAAACAAAAGGAGTCACAAGAGCACACAGCAGCACGGAAAACCAAGACCAGAACTGTTGATTTAAAATCAGGTGCTCAGAGTTCACATTGAAGTTTTTCCTTACATTCACCTACCCCACATTTCCCTTCAGCCTCACGAAACTCAATGAATGCAGCAAACCCTCTGCTGGGATCAGTACAAGTGCCAGAGCGCCTGACCTTTTAGCCAAGTGACATTTAAACAAATATATATATAGGCTCCAGAAAAGGAAGGGGAAAATCATCCCAGTTGTATAGATTTGGACCTTGGGGCCAGCTCCCAAATCAGTGATGGAAGAAATTACCGTGGGGACTGGAAACACAGCAGCAAGGGGCAATTAAAGGAAACTCAAATACTCCAGTGCTGAATATAGTAGAGATTCCTCACC
>NW_010523898.1:53223-64743 GCF_000687285.1 Phaethon lepturus | reverse complement strand
GCTTTCCCTGCTCTGCCTCCTGAATGAAGGTCATACTTCATGGCATGGAAAGAGAAATAGGAGGAAGCTTTCCAGTCTTTTTTAATGTGCATTCATATCTATCACAAAAGATGTAAATTTAATCTTGTGACTGTTTCAATAAAGAAAAAAAGGTTTCTGTCAGGAGATAAAGCTTCATAATAAAGTGACTGTTTATGCTCCTTTTATTGAGCCTCCAGTTTTAAGTCTTCTCTCCAGAATTATACTGAGCAATAACAATTACCTTCTCATTAAAACTGCATGAAAACTTTCAGAACATCTGACATAACCAAAAACACAAGACAGGGATTAAAACAAAACTCAGCAATTACAGCCAGTTAAAGGAACTGTGATAAAGTGCACTTCTAAAGTCCTGTATTATTAAAGTTTTCCCCTCCCACGAAAATCACATGTAGATGGAGTGGTGGGGAATTTCGAGGCAGTTCAGGCTGCCCTTTGCTGTCCTCTCCTAAACATGCACCCGATGTCCCTTCCCTTGCCCCGGTACTGCTGCTCATCCGAGCCCACAGTGAACTAAGAAGCATTAAAAACCTAACTGATCAATAAACTAGCTTCTTGTGGTTTAGTTCTCTGAAACAGCTCATTGCAGGTAGGAGGGAAGCAGTGAGGAGATTACCCCTCTGGCAGCAGCTACCAGTTAGACTCATTTAACTGGACTATCAAATCACCCCCCTTCAACTCACGTCTATCTTGTGACGAGAGATGACTAAAAGCGTGACCCCACAGCTCAGCTGACAAGTAGACGTTGGTAAAGCCAACACAATTCACTGGAGTTGAAATCACACGCCCATACCCTTGATAGGAACACAGCAAACATCTTGATTATTAGTTAAACAGACTGAACACGTTCACGCTGTGGTCTTTTTCTCAACAGCACCTAACCTCCTGCCCACGCTCCAGCGGCACGCGTGCCTCTAGTCTTCCCTTCTTCTCAAACTCTGTACGAGGCATTTATGGAAAAGCCTTCCTTCCCTTGGATACAAACTGGCTAGTTCTATGGACTCCCGCACAACGGACGTGAAAACGCTTTTGAGAGATTTTAGTATAGTTTATCTTAACTATTTTGAATAGAAATAAAAATAGTTATTTTACTGTAAATGGCAAAATGCTTAAAGAGAAGTTGGAAAAAGAAGTAACATGAGAATTCACCGTGACGTGGTGTTACACAAGTGACTGCAGCAATATTTTCCTATGCAAAGCTGTACTGGGAGCCTTGAAACAGGCCATGCCTTGATCAAAGTACTCTTGGGCACGATGGCCGCTCACTGTCCCCTCCACCTGCATCCTTACAGGGATGTCTTCTGCTGGGCCCGATGAGCCTTCCCAAGACACTTGTGCTCACAAATCTTATCGGTACCCAAGATGCTCTGCACATGACTGGCTATGCAACGAGTTCCAAGTTTCCATATGTTTCCTTGCAGATATTTTCCTTTGTCCATAGCCCCCACAGTGCAGGGGACATTTGGTATGACAGTGATGTACAAACCAGGAAGAAAATTTCCCCAGAATCATCTTTAAATGAAATTTAAGTCTTGCTACTTAAGCGCTTTCTCTCCCACTTTTTTCTCCTTCCCCCCACCAAATATCAGTTTCTACGGTGTATCTGTCCTTTTTTTTTTTTTTTTAATTGCTGGCTAAAATCAGGTTGTGCATGAGCAAGTCCTACAAGAAAAGTGCTAACTTATGCTGAAATAAGAGGCCCAGACACTATCGACATTTTCACAGTGATAAAGCCATGGCTGCAAAGGCAGCCTGGCAAGCAGATCGCCTGTGCTGCGCTCGCCCGAACTGCGGCTGGTGGGACCTAAGCAGTTCTGCTCTTCATCAGGATCTTCAGGGGCATCACCAGCGGGGTACATTCTCCAGAAGCTTCAGGAAAAGCCATCTTTCAGCATTAAAACCATGGCCTGTTCAGGCTCCTTGTGTGTGCGCTCTCAGAGCAAGCCCAGCGGTCCAACCGCCCGCTCCCCGCCTACGGGAGTGCCTAAAGAGCTGCAGAAACAGGACCCACAGCAATTCTTGGGGATTGAGCAGTAACACAGAAGTAGAGGCACTGAATTAGATTTACAAAACCTCACTTTGGATTCAAGCACTTCTTTGAGAACCGGTCTTTGCGCGCAGCAACCTCAGCTCCTCTGGTACAACTGTGCAATCATCGATGTGCTGGAAGAGGCTATTCTCAACCCTCCTCAGTTCCCTGATGGACTCCGTCAGACGGCTGTGAAAATAGCAGCCAGAGTATGAATGGGGGCCAAGAGAAGGCCTAAAACAAGCAGCAAGGTCAGTTTAAGGCACAACACGGAGAAGGGTAAGCTCTGACTACAGAGGTAGTATTTACAGGGCCTCAAAAATACTTCTTTTGAAGAACCAAGCTATTTAAAGTCAGAGTTATTTCATCCTGCCACAGGTAAATCAGTATGTACATTGGTAAACGGCAAAGGGCAACGGAGCTGGTGAGGGGTTTGGAGCACAAGTCTTACGGGGAGCGGCTGAGGGAACTGGGGGTGTTCAGTCTGGAGAAGAGGAGGCTGAGAGGAGACCGTATCGCTCTCTACAACTATTGGGTATTAGCAAAAATGTCTTTACCGAAAGAGTGGTTAAGCATTGGCACAGGCTGCCCAAAGAGGCGGTGGAGTCACCATCACAGGAAGTGTTCAAAAAACGTGTAGACGTGGCACTTTTGGGGCATGGCTTCGTGGGCATCGTGGTATCGGGTTGATGGTTGGACTTGATCTTAAAGGGTCTTTTCCAACCTTAATGATTCTGTGAAACCAGAGTCAGCACTATTTTGAACAGGGGCAACTTCTCTATACGAGGCAGAAGACCCCTATTTCTTCTCTGTGTTACCTGCGCAAACATCATCCACATTCACAGCGCTCCTAACTTTTTCCATAAAGCCCCCATACAACAAGTATTTCTGTGAGGAAACTTCTCTGCTTTCTCCTTGTTCTCCTCTGTGGCTGCACATGGAGGGGGTAACCTCCGAGCCAGAACCACCTCAAAGCTGAAAAAAACCAAGCTGCTCAGAGTTATTGGCATCTGTTCTCTGCCTCGCACGGCACCACAGAAATGGCCATTTCACATTTAGCTGTCAGCCCATCTCACTAAGCATCCCACCTTGGTAGTTACCAGCATTGGACGAAGCACTTGACTGCACGGGAAGGGAGAAAAAGCCTGGCAGTCCACGTGGACACTCATTTGCTTCCATTGCTGCTGACAAAATTGTGAGACTCTTGAGATGGAGGTACGACCTCCTCCCGTAGGTTGCCAGCAGTGATACTGAAAAATCTTTAGGGAAATGGTGTAATTAAGAGCATTATAACTTTTTAAAAAGACAGGGAGTAGCAGAGCGTGCTTTCTGATCCTAACATTCCTGGGACAGGACTCAACGTAGAAGGGGAAAGCCTGTCCCTGCGCAGCACACCGGCGTCCCAGGAGGGACCCTGCTTGGTGGTGTTTGTCTCGGAGGAGGCAGAAAAGGGAATTACAGCTAATTGAAAACATTTTTCATAATTGGAGCGGATAAGAGCCCTATATCCATCACTCCAGGAAACTATTTGCATCCTTATAACAATTCCAGCACATATAAAATTCAGAAGTTAAGCAAAGAAATAGAAATACTAATACCGGTGGTAAAAGCCACGTGAATGAGTGGACCACCAACATCGAAAAAGATAATGCTACTTTTAAACCTCTTTTCAGACACACGGGAGCATTTTTGTTGGGGATATTGAGGTGGGGGGGGAGGAGGAAAGCGTCAAAAGGAAGATTAACAAAACTGTGTCTTGGGAAAGACTTCAATTAATATTAACGGCAACCAGAAAGACAAAACAAATGATGCAGAACCAACTACAGGCTCCCCATATGGAGGACAGCAAACGCACAGTACAGAGACAAGTCTACTTTAAAGCTGCTATCGATGGCTTAATTTCCCCCCAGGGAGTGAACACTATGCAAATTCACTTTTCCTTTTTTATTTTATCAGCTATTAAGAGCAAACAGTTAGCAAGAAGATAATAAGCAAGCAATTATCAGATGAAGAAAAACATGTTTCTGAGGTATCTCGGAGAAATGACACGAGGCTGGCGAGTGGCTCTGTGCAAGACTTTATCAGGGGACCTTTGCAGTCAGACCATGCTCAGCTCTTTCTGACTTCCCAGGAAGGGGGGAACACAACAGCTTTTTAATCCTCACCCGTGCTTACATCAGTGTCTTCCTACATGTTTTGCACAATTTAAACAACGTTTTTCTTTTTAAAAGATACGCATCTAGTTCAAACACCAGCGTAAATGAGCATTAAGGAAGCTGCTTATCTACCCAAAGCAGTAATTCTTCTGTTTTAATTCTTACAGTATTACAGCGACAGATGTTGTAAGATCCTCACAGCATTACAAAGCCTACCCAAGGTTATATTCCTCCCCGCTTACACATGAGCACAGCCACCCAGCTGAGCCCCACCCTGCTACTCATTAAAAAATATGTACTGAAGCATGCCCAGAGACACTACGGTAAATTGGAGATACGCAGAAGTTCTCCAGGGCAGGTCTCCACACGTTCAGAGTTGTTTTCGTTCAAAAACACCTTCAAGTAGCATCCCTTGCCTTCCCTTATTCTCAATCCTGCGCTTAAAGGGCTTGTTTTAATCCAATTCAAGCAAAAGCAGCATTCCTCAGATGCCACTTCGCAGTCGGAAGCTTTGCTCTGAGTTAAGTACAAGGAAGGAATAAGCTACAGTTCAAATGTCCTTCCTTCAAGGGGACAGGAGATGGGCTTTCAAAGGGATGGAATTTCAAGTCTATGCCCACTTCAGCTCTTCAACAGAGCTACTGTGTTCAAGGGGTAATTTTAGTTTGAGATTAAAATGCAACAGAGACCAGGAGTGCACTTGTTTGTTTGTCTGTCTTCCAAGCTAATCTGCTTTTGCACAGCACAAGTCCCTAGCCAGAAACCCCAAGGGTGGGTATCTCCTCTTGGAGCATCCCTGCCAGGCTGCAACTGGAATCCTTTTGAAAAGGATTTTGACACTCCAAATGAGAAGAAAGATTTAGAGGCATGTGATTCCCTCCTACATTTCTCCCAGGCTCCATGCACAGCGCTGCTGGCACTTGGTAAATAAAAAGGCAAAAGGAACCATTCAACAATTTCTATTGCTTACAGAACAAAACCTGGTGGGAAGGGAATACACAAACTGCAGAAGTAACTGCCAGCAGAAAGGTTTTGCATCCAAACACAAATTCTAAGTATGCTGAGGGTAAAAAAACCCGAATGGCCCAAATTCCTAAGTCACTTCTTATGTACATTTCAAAGAATGCATTACAAGGCCACCACAATTAATGCTATTTTACCCCTATTCGTGACAGTGGCAAAAAGCCTGAATTATAAGTCTCAGCTGCAGTATCAGCTGTGCAAATGGACAGAACAAGAATATTTTCAATAAACTTGAATAAATCTTCTATGGAAAACTTCCCTAAGAAACCTGACTTACCTACAAATTGATGATGCAAGGGAGATACACACTAAAGCATCCTGCAAAAGAGGTTATAAACAGAATCACAGATTTGTTAAGGTTGGAAAAGACCTTTAAGATCATCAAGTCCCAGCTAAAGTAGCCAAGTTAGAGCACAGAAGTTCAGGCGCCCAACCTCAGCTTTACTCTACAGTATCCCACACCACAAAAAACAATTAAATCAGAACATTTTAGTGTGTCACTGTTCTAGATTAAAAACTGGACTTGCTTTTAAAGACGCTGGGGAGAATTACATAATACGTTTCAGATATCAGGGATCCACTTCCCTCTCCAGCCTACCTTTACGTTTGCGGACCTCTAAACATACTTACACCATCTTACACACCGGCACTTTCTCGGTTCAGGGTAAATGAAATTAAGCATGCTTTGCTGTAAAAAAACCTGCCAGCCCCGTGCCTGCCCCTGCTGTACACAGCAGCTTTGCCAAACCGCAGTTAACAAGATACTGCTCACTTCGAAGCTATGGTTGACTTGAAACCTTGTGTCTTGCAAAACCTGTTAAATAAAGACTGCTCCTTATTTAAAACCTGGGTGATGCAAATGGAATAGAGGCAAGCACTCAAAACAGCAGCAGCGGCAAGCAGGGAGGAACTGGGAGCTTTGTCCACCAAGTGTTTGAAAGCTTTTGCCGTGCTCCAGGGAGAACGCACGTCGCAGCCACACCGCCCGTGAGACGCTCTCAACAACAACAAACCCCAAAAACGTTCTTCTCGCTCCCCTAACCGGGCTTTTAGCCTCGTGTCCTCGCAGAAAAATTTTAAGGCAACGGATGACCGTAGCGTCCAGAAACACTGCTCATGTCGCCAGCACGCTGCTAATCAACAGCCGGAGCAGATGGAATGCAAATCTCCCAGCAAGGGGAGACCGGGAGGCTGTCACCATCCTGCTCCGAAAACGTAAATGAGCTATTATCAATTAGGAGCTAAATTCAGACAGAATTTTGGTGAAAGGCAACACTTCAAGGTGTTTACAGGGAAATCAATCTGCTCCATTTAAAAAAAACCCACCACATATTGCAAGGTTATTCTGTGCTGTTATATCTGTCAGCAATGCATCAGCACAAGTTGCTGTCCCGATTTTATTTCCTGCACAGATTTTAATTTAAGCTTTAGGCAAATTAATCCATTAACTACAAACAGAGTGAGGATGGCCTTAAAGTAAGATTATTTTCTCTCACCGGAAGAGAAGTATTCTTTTGGGCAGATGTTTCGGAGGATGGACTCAGCTCCTCTTCAACAACAGAAGATGGGGGACTTGGAAAAGCATCACCCAAAAAGCACATGGAAATGAAGTTTTGCTACAGCTGTGCTGGTCTATACCAACAAGCCACAAGAAACCAACTTCAATATGTTTGGAGGTTTCTTTTAAGCATATTCACACAAGGGAAGCATTGAAGCTGCCCCAGTTCATTCACTCAATTGATTCACCAACTGTTCTGAAACATGAATAAATACGTAAGTGGCTACTCTACTCTAATTAGTGACATTCAGCGAATCTAACCAGAGAGCCTAGACCTCCACCCCTGCATTTAGCTCTCAGTGCCTCTCCCTTGGGAACTGAATAGCAATCAGGTATGTAATGCAGGCATGGTTGCTTTTTTTTCTTCCCATTTAAGGTGGAAAATAAAGCTGGGGGCAGGGAGACAGTATGGAAAAAAGAATTCAATCCTTAAACCCTTGGCAAATGGTCCAAACATGCCTAAGGACTTCTTTAAGTGGGGAAAAAAAATTAGAAAATAAGGAGCAGGAAATAAAGGAAAAATAAAACTGACTGCAACTGCAAAAAACATGAAGCAGATGATGCATTTCCTATGTGATAGCTTAAACAAGTCCCAAGGCACACCACCTAAGTCCATCAAACGCCAGATTTACATAAAATCATTAATTCATTATGGTCATGAAAGAAAAGAGAGATGGGTTAGGAGGGACAGGATGGAATGAATTTAAGCCAGAGTCACAAGCAAAATCATAGAATCATTTAGGTTGGAAAAGACCTTCAAGATGGAATCCAACCGTTAACCCAGCACTGCCAAGTCCACCACTAAACCACGTCCCTAAGCACCACATCTACGGGTCTTTTAAACGCCTCCAGGGATGGCGACTCCACCACTTCCCTGGGCAGCCTGGTCCCGTGTCCATACCCGTGCACACAGAGCTCCTTGAAGGAGAGAGATACACAACTAACCTCAAAGAAATGTCTCAAACTGAAAAACCGACACTAAAACACCGTGGCTTTGAATACACAGAAAGATGTACTCACGCTACTAATACTTGTATGCCCACGCTCTGCGGCGATACAAAGGGAAGCTGCGGATGCCGCACTTGTCCCTGCCCCTGACAAAAGCTATTTGTTTCTGGTTTGGTTTCCATCACCCTGAATTAGAAACACGGCCTCTATTCCTGCTAAACCTGCCCGAGGACTGCCACCTCTTTAGACCCACTGGAGTCAACTCAGCTTTCCGTAAAGCATCTTGCTGTTCCGCCGAAATAACGGTAACTTTTAACCAAAAAGTAATCCAACAGATTAAAGCCCCCTGCAAGCTCACGTACAACGTACGAACTCATTTTCAGGTTTCTCTGCTGGTTTATCCCTTGATTCGCACGCACACCCTGGCACCGCCGTGCCGGAGCTATCAATCTGCCTCTGGAGGCTGCGTCCTCCCTGCAATCCCACGCAACTGGTCTTACAGACGGCTGCGCTATTTTTAAAGCGGAGCACGGATGTATTTTCCTCTCTTTTGCCAAACAAGTATATGAAATGTGGCACATGGCAGGTAGCATGCAGATGACAAAACAGTCAGAATTCAGCAGAAATACAAGATGGAGTTGTAGGCATCCTTCTGGCAACTCTTTGTCGAAAAAATACACTGATGCCTGCTGCAACAAAAGCTTTGGTGCGTCTTTGCTCTCCCGAGCTGACAACTTGCACCATTGTTGTAATCTCGAATTCAGCTGAGTAAAGGAGAAATGCATTTAAGACCAAAGGAGTGTCCTGGGTCTTGGATGCAAACTTACCCAAGTATCTGTTGATGTGTCTGTCTTAGCCTCCCAGGTGCAGAAAGAAGTCACCGCGAATTTTGAGACTGTTACAGAAGGAACTGCTGACACAAAGGAAATAGCCTGCACCGGAGGCAAAGATACCACGTTTTCTGTAACGGGTAGACTCAGACAGCACGCACAGCTCATTTTGGGGAAAGAGTCCAACTTTGGAGCTTACCTAAGAAGCATTTACAGGCTGCCACATGCACCTAACACTAAGCACAGCAGAAGTGAGCCTGAAAAAACCCTCTGGGATGGAATTAAAAGTCTTCATTCAGACAAGGGGTCTAAATAACATTGCACATTTGCAGGCAGGACTGAGCTGAGCATTTGCTACGATCACCCTATCATCTGAAAGGTCCGTTTGATGCCAATACACTCAGCAGCCATAAAGCAAAGATACTCGTAAGACCTATAGGTTTTGTATTGTATGACTACAAGAGAACACAAGAATGCAAAGGTATCAAAGGCAGTGAGGACAAAAGGCACACAATAAAATGAAAATACATTTAAAGGGAATTGTAATAATTTATTGGGGAAAAAAAAAGCCTTCTCTTTCTAAGGGCTGCATGGGTACCTGTCCTTAAATCGAGATAAGCTGCGCCCAGCCCACAAGCCGAGTGCTCTGTTGGCAGTGTTTGAGCAGCCCTGGCACTGCAGCCACGGAGCACACAGCTCAGCTGACAGTATCAATGACACTGGATTGTTTTGAGGGACAGGAGAACACCCACAAGGCACAAAATACAACTACACACAAGCAGCCTCTATAGAAGAAGTCGCTGATCATTAAATCAATCTTGCTTTTTAAGAACAAGCTTGAAAAGACCAATCTGAGCGGCTGCTGCTGAACTAATGGATATATTTGCTTTTGTCTTTATTGTACAAGGGCAAATCTAGGAAATTTATAGCAAGTGACATTTTAAGAGAAAATATATTCGCAGCTAACTTCAAAGAATTTTATCATGCTAATTCCAAAATGAAAAATCAAACACAAGGATTCACTAATGCATAACCCAGCATGCCTTACTATCATAGAATCATACGATGGTTTGGGTTGGAAGGGACCTTAAAGATCATCTAGTTCCACCCCCCCTGCCATGGGCTGGGACACCTTCCACTAGACCAGGCTGCTCAAAGCCCCATCCAACCTGGCCTTGAACACTTCCAGGGATGGGGCATCCACAACTTCTCTGGGCAACCTGTTCCAGTGCCTCACCACCCTCATAATGAAGAATTTAATCCTTATATCTAGTCTAAATCTACCCTCTTTCAGTTTAAAGCCGTTACCCCTTGTTCTATCACTACATGCTCTTGTAAAAAGTCCCTCCCCAGCTTTCTTGTAGGCCCCCTTTGGCTACTGGAAGGTCTCCCCGAAGCCTTCTCTTCTCCAGGCTGAACAACCCCCACTCTCTCCGCCTTCTGATCATGTTTGTGGCCTCCTCTGGACCCGCTCCAACAGGTCCATGTTTCTCCTGTGCCGAGGGCTCCAGAGCTGGACGCAGCACTGCAGGGGGGTCTCCCCAGAGCAGAGAGGCAGAATCGCCTCCCTCCACCTGCTGGCCATGCTGCTTTGGCTGCAGCCCTTTATTACATGTTGTTTAATACTACTTAAGAAATGATCATGAATTGTTCTTTGGATACCCACAGACTGCGTATCTCTCCTCATGAGCAGTTCCATTAACACGGAAAGATGGAAATCAAATGCAGTGTAAATACATGCCATCTCTACAACCACTAGTAACAAAGATTTAACAGCAACAGCCCATATGCATGTATTTCAAATATTTACAACATAACGTTTCAAGCAGGCAAATTTGACAAGAATTAACCTATGTTCCATAGAGGTGATGGTGTATTCAGGCATGTTGCCAGTACTGAAAAAAGGTTTGTAACATTGTAAAAAAGAGATTTTAAAATTTCAAATAATTGCTTTTTATTTTGAGTGGTAAAATGTTTCCCAAACAAGTGTTTCTTATGAACCATAGCCTACTGCCCTCGATTCCTCTCTGAAAATTGTCATTATTTTATTGTAACAAAATAGTTATATCATTTTCAGAGCCTGAAGTTGTAACACTGTCAAAAAACATATGCTGATAGAGAATCCAGTGCCATGGACTCTTAAGTTTGACTTCCTTTAACAAGTCTTTAACAAAGTCTCAATGGAAACAACTTCGACATCATCGCAGCGTTCACTAAGGAGACTGGTGAGCTGCCTCCAACGCCACTGAAATACAGAAACGCTCTGAAAAGCTGTAGTGGAAGTGTTTGCTGGAAATCTGTTTTCTTTGCTGCTATCCACAAACCTATGGGTAACCACAGAGCTCACAAAATTCACAGCACTTATTTCACCACAGGTCTGGAAAACAGCAAGCAGAGCTGAGGCAAACACTGGAAGGACTCAGGAACTGTAAAGCTGAACCCCATCGCAGGCTCTACCCGAGAGTCAGCTGCCAGATGCTGGCAGCAGATGGATTCAGAAGCGCTCGGGTCTCTGCTAGCTGGGAATCCCTCGCTGCTGCTATCCATGGACACAAAATCTACCTGAGAAGTAAAAGTCAGAAAAGCCATAAACGAGAATCGAGAAATGTGTTATACATCAGGCTAACATTACAGTTGTACGATACTGCGCTCTAGTCTAAGAGAAACAACAAATAATAGACAAACACACCCCCAAATACCTATCGTGACACATTACAGTGCTGAGGAATGAGGCCAACTTCTTTGGTAAGCCTGGGATGAAGGAAGAGACCTTTCCCAAGAGGTGGGAAGGGGAAATCATGGAGATGGATCTGTACATGAGTTTAAAGTAATCTTGCAGAGAAATTAGTTTCTAAAGAACCAGAAACACTTTCCAACAGCAAGAAATAAGGTTCTGGCAAACTTTCCTGCATTCCTCCCCCACCCCCTCCCCCACAC
>NW_010523898.1:0-53082 GCF_000687285.1 Phaethon lepturus | reverse complement strand
CAGAATCATTAATGGATTCTCCATCTGCACCCACAATTGCTTTTAACACTTGCGCAGCCTGAAACAAAGATGTTCTCTGTGAGCTGCAGTCCTCTTCTGGCAACTTTCAGAAATGAAATGCCAAATCAGTCTGGTGACATCTTTGACCTATGACAACACTGCAGGTTCTTGGAAGGAAATTCCTGGATGAAATCGATACGGTGCTATAAGCCCCTGTCAGTTTTGCTATCGCTCAACAGAAGGATTGCATCAGCAAGATAAAAGCAACAGAAAATTCAGTCCCAGGATATGGGAAGGTACGGAAAAGGCTGCACGAGCAGCAGTGGCTTCAGGAAAACAGTCCGAGAGGCACCTGTAGGAAACACGTACTGTAAGAGGAGACTGCAAGGCAAGCCCTGCTCCTAGATCTCCTGAATTCCCACAGCTGGGAAATAGGCAAAGAGGGTTTGTTTTTGTTCGTTTGTTGTGTTGTTTTTTTTTTTAAATACACTATAATAAATCAATCAATAAATAAATGTATATTTGTAAGGTTCACTTTCTTATCTTATTTCACCTGCTCGCTACGCAGTTCTTGCACATCATGTCACCGGTGATGGATAATTCCCTTTTAAACTCAGGACACGCAAACAGGGATTGAGAATGCATGAGACTTTCTAACAAAGAACACTCTCCCATCCACGGGAGATGGGGATATTTTACTACCGTTTCCATCAAAACGTTATTCTCAATGCCGCAGTATCTCCCAGTGGGCTGTACTTAACTCACGCAAAGACGCTCTGCGTGCGTGGCACCCACCTGACAAAGGAGCCACACACGGCTAAAGAGCACTGATCGAGCGATTTCCCCTCTTTTACCTTTCAACTTTATTCCACATGGGCAAGTCCTGACTCCTGCCAGTTTGGGAAGACCACTCATGCGTTTTATGAGACGTCGTTAGGAGGGGTACAGGCGTCCTCCCCAAGCTACCAGCAGCACGACGCATTCGCAGTCCTCTCATGCTCGCTATTGTCTTTGCTCCCGCTTGTTTAAAATTCCTACTGGATACTAACGTATTTCAATGGTGCTTTAATAATTGCCTAATAACAGCTCCAGACAATAACTTACATTGTATTGAGACCTCGCCTGTGGCGGGGTGAGTAGGAGGGGGTGCCTTAGTAACAACAACAACAACAAAAAAAATCATACAGCAAATAGAGACATGAAAGGACACGAGCTGATTCGTTTGCTCCCTTCTCGGAAATCCCTGGGAAACAGTGACACTGGCACAAAAGTAAAGCGATTCTGGTCATCATGTGTAAATTGCACTAAAAACCGGCTTATCTGGAGGTTTAATTAAGGCTTAGTTAAAGATGCCGTTACGATTTATGCAGGAAGGGCTGAAGGCAGCAGACACTGCAAATTTAGTGTGTTATCAAAACCGGTTCTCAGTCTCTGTAAGATGGAAGTTCACCATCCGAACAGCTTAATTTTAAGTGCTGGAGAGAAGGTAATGAGGTCAGTAAACTCAAATGCTTCAAGCTTGTGTTTTCTCTTCCCTCTACGTCGGTCAAGTTAGCAGCTTTCTTTGAAAGACATCAATATTGTAATATATAGCAACTCAGACTCAGCTCTTAAAACACGGCAAGGATCGTTACTGTATGGCTGAAAATAAGCATGTACAGACTACACATTCTTGCATTCGTCCTACAGAGCAGGAAAAAAAAAAATACCTCCTGCAAGTGCAAGCAACCTAGCTAATCCCTCCATGTTGTTCCTATCCTCTAAGTCTGCAAAAAAACTGGCTGCTCACCAGGAAAAAGCATTCAAAAAGAGGACTATGGTTATTACCGACACAGCGGCTCGCAGGTTTGTGCTCCTCAAAATTGGAAAGTGATAGCAGTGGACAGAGCAGACTGGCAGTCAGCAGCTTGCTCCGTCCAAGAGGAGATCATATTAATGGATATATTAAGGCCAACATGCCCAGCAAATTGCAGAGGCACAACCGCAGCCAGCAGTCGGGCAGCAAAGCCGCCGGCGGAAAGGCTCCCCTACCACTTTCTCATTAGTTATTGCCAATTAAACGCATTTTCCAAAGCACAACAAGAATGATAACTAATAAAATTCCAGTCGCATGATGCCATTTGATGTCCTTCTGTTTCTGAGAAACTGTCAATGGCTGGAGATACTTACGTGTCCCATAAACATTTATGGGGGGAAGCTATGAATTCAGGTAGCTCTTTATCTTGTGGTCACCCATGAGGTCGTTGGTGAGAATCGGGGTTGACACAGGAAAACCAGGGACGTAGTTTCTATGCCTGCGATGACGGCTGGTGCACGATTAGGCAAAGATGATCCATCCTCGCGGACGAGAAGGCCACGTGGAGGCTCCGGAAGCTGAACAGGGAGGACGGGGTGCGGGCAGGAGTCGGAAGCGCTCTCACGAACCAGAGAGAGGAGGGAGCCATTGCCTCCTCCATAAAGGCCGCCTCAGCCGTGCACTAAGGAGGCAGCTGAGGAGGGGTACAACAGGCAAGGAAAATCACTCCTAAGAGGCAGGAGGCTCTCGGAAAGGCAACGGACAAAGAGACAAAGGAAAATGGCACAAGCTGGTAAGATGGATTCCTTCCAGCACGCGCTTTCTTCCCAGCAGCCAAGTAAAGGGGTTGGGCTTTCTTAGTATTGCCTTTGGAAACGGGATCAGAATATGGGTATTTAAAGCATGTTCTGGCACAGACCCAGTTTTCTTGCCAGCAAGGTTTTCAACCTCTAACACTGAGCAAAATCCTACTAATTGCAGAATTATTCTTTCTTCCAAGAGTCATTCCTACAAAGCTTTATAAAACCAAAGACGCCAGATGAGGCAGAAATTTAAACCTACAGAGATGAGAAAAGAAACAACATTCACTACTACCTACAGAGACCTCATCTGATTTTGAATTTCACATTTCAAGCCACCTGCAGAAAGCTGAAAAAGAAGCTGTTAGCTTTCACCATGAGCTGGAAACATAGCACTGACAGAGAGGAAAAGGAAAATGGGGATCAGGAAAGGGCTGGAAAGGTGAAACTCCCCTGTGACATCCTAATCATGTTTTGCTGCATATCACAGGGTACCAGACCACCTCAAAAATGGAAGGAACAGCCTCTGCTATCAGGAGCATTTATCCGATGCGTTCTCAAACCTGGGAATGAAGCAGACTGATGATACGGCAATTCAGTTTGGCCATCCAAATTGACTAAGCAAATCTATAGATAGGACTAAAAGGTCTAGTTTATCTATAATAACTACATGCAGTTTTTTTATTCCAGACAACTGAGGGGAAAAAACCCGTAACAGTCTTGTTATCCATGTTTCAAGATAAGTACTTAAGCCAGTCATCTCTACCTTTGACACCTGTAGTCTTAAATTACAGATGTAAGAGCAAGTCTCCCATAGGAAATAGGAATTTCTTCAATTAAATAGGGTTTATTCCCAAATAAGCCAAATAATCTTTTCAATATCATTCTATATTCCTTCAGTATCCCAATCAAGAAAGTGTTTAACGAATAAAAGACCACTTAGAATAAATTCCTAAAGATAGATAGATACACATACAGACATATAATACCTTTTTCTTTTTTTAAACTAAAAACTCTGAGAATAGTTTAGACCAATCTCAAAGGAAGGGAGTAGATGAGAGATAGCAGGACTATGAGAAGCTGTCATGGATACTGAGCATATACTAACATCACGCTGAGGGGAAAAAAGGTTTAAAAAAGGAACACAGTGTTATAATAGGTTCAAAGCTAAGTTGATGTTACTAAGCACATTAAACAATAGAGAAGCAGGATTTTAGAATATAGGAGTATAATGGCAAGATTAGCCAATTGCTGTGCTTTTGCAACAGTAAGAATGAAGCATGCTGCAACAGTCTGATGCAAAACGAGGACCCCCCAGGAAGCAACACCAGTTTCTTGAACATTAAGCAATGGAGGAAAATGGACAGAGGAAGAGAAACGCTTATTTAGGAAATAATTTATGCTGGAGCAGGTCTTTCCATGGCAGTGTTGTATGAAGAACTGGCATCCAACTGATTCAATGATGAAATTCAACACGATTTGCCTTGGGGTTTTGGTTTTGTTTTTATTTTCTTAAAGCAGTATTATTTAAGGTCAGGTACTCAAAAAAAAAAAATCTATTTAAAAAAAAAATAAGGGCACGGTGCTCTGAGCTGGAAAACATACCATGAGCAAATACTAGAACTCCCACACCTTGTTTGCAAATAAACTTGTATTATAAACTTTAAGCAAATATAATTAACAACACAACTGCCAAGCAGCTCTAGGTAGGCAGATGTCTGAAGCGGTTGTTTCTGAAAACGCAACCATTACAGAGCAGCTGGTCAAACCACCAGGTTGACCTTCCCACCTCTACACCCCCGGTCTTTGCCCCAGTCCCTGCCCTGTGCAGTCCAGCAGCCGCTCTTGTGATTTCAGCCCAACCATTTGCAGGGCTGAGCTTTGAACCAAGGAACTAACCCGACTTCAAGAAAGCAAGCAGACAGCACCCTTGCACTCCTCCTTCCCCTCTTCCCCTGCTCCTGCAGAGAAAAATTCAAAACCAGAACTACTGACTTTTTTTTTGTTTGGTTTTTTTTAAGGATTTAAGCCAGATCCAATCCTTTGCTTCGGTGCACTGCCAAAACGCAGAAGCGGGAATAACCGGACTCTGTCAGAGTAGAGGGGGAAAAGCTTTCCTGAGGTCAGTGCCGCTGTTGCTGTGTTCTGTGAAACCGTGGCTCCAGCTTGCAGTGCTTATGAGAAAAATGGGCTCTCTGATGGGCCAAGCGCACCAGACCGGACAGTGCATCCTTAACTACTCGGGTGTTCTTAAGCTCACAGGAACAGTGACCCACACGCTGGCAATGGGAGTCATCTTCAGCAGCGTATTGGGTTTGCGTGGCAAGGTTTGGTAGTTGGGGGGGTGTTGCAGGGATGGCTCCTGTGGGAAGCTGCTAGAAGCTTCCCCTATATCCAATAGAGCCAACGCCAGCCGGCTCCAAGATGGACCCACGGCTGGCCAAGGGTCAACCCACCACAAGCAGCTGTCCAGTTCTCCAACAAATAATTAAGTATGTCCCCATCTGTCAGGAGAAGATTAAGATGGAAGACTTCTCCCTTTTCCATGTCCCCCCCTTTACTTCTGAAAGTCAAATTAGTACAGTCAAAACCATATGAGTCTAAAAAACAAGTCTTTAAAATCTGTCTGAACTTAGAAGGAACACCATTTTCTTAGAGCAGAACTCTGTTTCCATCTGTACAGCCTGAATCGAGGGGCAATACTCAACCAGTTTGGATACAAACCACCTGTCTGGCAGGTCAGTGAGTTCCCCTTGAGTCGGACTTGTTTACAAACAAAGCAAGTCTGACACAAGGTATGCAATGTCTGAAAGGAAAGCTGTTGAGACTTGCAATCTGGAACAAGCAGGAAAGTCTCAGGAATCTTTCACCAATTGGTATTTTTCCAGTAAATAGCTCTTTTCCCCCCCGCCCGAAAAGCAAGAAAGCAGCTGAAAGGCCACAAGTCCTCTAGAGCATCTGCATCTCTTGCAAAAATATCCAAGATAACCAAGCTCAGAGAGACTAAGAAGATTGGATTTGTTCCATATTAAGACAAATTGCAAAGTCTTAACTGTTGTCTGCAGCTATGTAACCAGAAGGTACAGAGAAGACCAAACCAGACTCTTCAGTTGCACAGTAGAAGGACAAGAGGTAAGAGACAGTTGCAATGCAGGAAAACACAACTAGAGAAAATGTTTTCACCACAACAACGGTCAAGCACTGAGTGCGAGTCCAGGGAGGTGGTGGCATCTACACCCTTGGAGATACCCAAAACCCTATTAGAAGAGGCCCTCGCCAACCTGATCTAGTTGGACCTGCTTTGAGCATGGCCTTGGACCAAAGACCTCCCGAGAGGTCTTCACCGACATTACTCTATGAAGCTGCAGGGAGTATCTTTCATCATGGGAAATGTCACATGCAAAATCTCAAAATGAAACTGATTAAAAAAAAAAATCATTCCTGGAGGTTGGACAGATTGCTCATCAGCTTTTAGTTAAGTCAAAGAAACCTAATAGGGGCAATGGTCTGTGAATGTAGGCTCGATACTCTAGTTTTATTCTGCTGAGCAGAAACTGTCTTTACACCAAAGTTTAAAACAAAAAAGAAAAAAGGGATATGCCTCATGCTCTATGGCTTCTCTCAATGTGATGAAACAGAAGAACAAAGGAAAAGGGTATTATTTGGGAGGTACTTAAAGCAGAAAAGCAAACTGGACAATTCTCTCCCGCCCCCCAATCTCTCCTCCATGGTAGCCTCTGTACGTATCATAGTACCTGCAGAAAGAAAAGCATTAAACCACCTTTAAAAATAGCACTCTGTTTAACAAAAAAGAATGTGGAGTACTGCTGTAGCCATGAACACATCATTGTTGTTTTCAAAGTTAAATTGCATTTGCTCGACTTCAAAGTGTCTTATCCAAACATGGGAATACCACAGGGAAAGAAAAATTGGTTCATTTAGGATCAAAACTTGCAGCTCAGAAATCTAAGCTGAAGGCTTTAAATCATCATCAGTCTAACGTTTACGAATGTTTATCTGCATCATAAAGAAAAGAGCCAGCACAACACTTGAAGCAAATAAAAACCCCTTGTATGGAAGTGTAGTTTCTTGTAAGGGCAAGTGTTACAGCGTTTTGTCCGTGGGCAGCGTTAGCCGGAGCTGAAAACAAGAGTACTACACCGTGCCCTGGGCAAGGGTGAATTCTCACCGCCCATGGATCTCCAGGACAGAAAAACTTCACAGTGGCACTGAAATAACACACGTGGTATTGAGATAAGGCTGTGTGGAACTGGACAGGCTTTACCAGCCTGTTTGCAAGGCTGTGCAGAAAGTCACAATCTAATTGCTTTAATTTACAGAAATAAACCCCCCATATAAAGTAATTATCTAGATAAATGATTGTGAAATACATTATTATCCGTAAGCCTACATTTATAGTACACTGTAGTCTTAAAACAGTACCTATGGCAATCCTGGCTAAGTCAATCTCTCAAAGCCTAAAATTACAGCCCTGTGTCTGCCCAGGGCTGCACCGCAGTTGAGAGTGAATCACTGGATGCATATAAACCCATCGCTGCAGAGAAGAGCTCCCATCCAGCTCAGCACATCACACCCACCTCCATCCGAAACCTCCTTTTCCAAGTTATTTTTCTGTTACAAGACTAGTTTCATTAAGAATAATCTGTTTTGTTAACTGAAATTCTAGCTCAAGTCCCACCAAGAAGAATGAGAAGTATATTCTGTGCCCTTAGCCTGGCACTACCCAACAGTGAGGGAGTGTCTCAAAAAAAAGAAGGAAAAAAAAAAATCATCCTTCAACTTCCATCTAAAATTGAGAGCAGCAGGTCAATCCACATTTTAGAAGCCAAGCCGCCTCCTCGGCAGCGTTACAAAGCTCAGCTTTGACGCGGGGCGTCAATAGTGTTTCAGCAGGTATCCATGGCACAGGCTTATTTCACTGGCACATTGCTCCATATGGGAGCCATCCATCTACTATGAGGGGAATACAGATTTTTACAAGCTACAAAGTCATTGGTGGAAGCCAATTTAGTCTCCAAACTCACTTTCATTTGCAAAAAGCCAGTTTGAGTAGCAACGGTAAAACCGAGAAAGCGTCAGAGCTTAAGAAAAGCTGTAATCACTTCCACACTTATTGGTCGCAAACCTGAGGAGTCTTCCACAAGTTGCTTGACAGTTGCCAATCCCAAAGTAATCCTTATGTTGCGCATTTTTTAATGTATTTGTTACCCCCCCATGATGAACTGTTCTGCTGGAGGTATTTTTAGACTCCACGCACCCACCATGCAGGGCCAGCAAGGCATGTGGCACCAATCCTGAGAGCTGGAGACCTCAGAGGCAGAAGAAAGTGCACCAAAGTCATCCGGTGCCCGTGATACCGCAACTGAAGAGCGGACTGCTGATTAAAGCAGTTAACATGGAAGACAGGCAGGCACCTTCATCTCACAGCCACCTTGTGACCTCCATCTGCACCCTACAGCAGAGAAAACACATTTCTACTAGCAAAACTAAGGCTCTTCTGGAGTTAATCTTTGCATCTTCAACCCATGAGGACGTTCTTACTTTTGGGGAAAAAAATTGGTATCCCGTTTGCATGAAGGTGAGGTGGAAGGGGAGAATCAGAGTTGAGGGCCTCACTGATGGTGAGGAAGACATCTCCAGAGATCATTGAAGGAGAAAAGATACACAACCAAGCAGCATTAAAGCAAGAATTATGTTAGAGTCTTGCAAATTTGTAAAAGGAGAACTATTTATCCCTTGTGGTTAACAAGGGACAACAAGGCCACGGAAACTGAATATAAAACTCCCCAACATTTCAATGTGTGAGGGAAGCAGCAGTAAAGGTCTGGATTGCAAACAGAAGAAACTCTGCCAAGAATTCATGTGCCATATGAAGGCTGTAACATCAAGAGCCCCTAAAACCAAAAAGGAAGATGGGAAGGAGAAGGCTTAGCCAAAGCACTGCGTTTTGAAGCTGTCATCTTATTATCACAGTGCCATGAGTTGGAACGATATATGTGTTTGAGGCATACTGGAAGCTATGGCTTTTTATGGGAAATGATGGAGAATGCTTCTGATGCTTTCAGAGTACTTTTTATGGTCCTAATACTGTGGCAACACAGGAAGCGGTATTCCCAAAGACTGCACCGCTACTCAAACTCCGAATTTGGTATTTGTGTATATGTTTGAACAGCAGGATGACCCAGGTTAAGAGTCAAAATAGAAGAAAGAATTAGAATTCATCTAGCGCAAAGAGAGGGGGAAGGACAAATGATAAAAAAAACCCACCCCACTTGGATACAAGGAGCAAGGTAAGGGCTAGGTCCTCCTAGGAACATAAAGGTCACTACCACCTCCTCCCCTGCCATTGGTTTGGCCTCTGACGTTCACTCAAACCTGTGATAATTTTACTAAGCATTGCTGCTCTTTTAACCTCCAAAGAAGGGCTGGCACGCTGGAAGTCTGCCTAATACCGAGAAGGGAGCAGGAGGCATGAGTGTGCATGCACGGAGAGACCTTTCCTCCAGAATCCAGCGTCACTCGGGAATGAATCATGGGGCAACACGGGCAGGGTCTTTTCCTGGCCAATCTTTTGGCTGCAGCATGTGCAGTACTTGTATGAATGAAGCAAAGAATAAGACTGGGGATGCCTTGAAAATTTAAGTTAGACAAGCCACCTACCTAAGCTATCACTTAAGTGATAAAAAAAAGTTCACCAGTTAAAATATTTGCTCTTGCATCAAAAAGATGCAACCCAAAAACAGCACCAAGTAACTAGGTACAGAGGTTATTCCAGAATTAGTTCTATACCGAGAGAGCAGGAACACTTTACTTCACATTTTGCTATAAAAACATATAATATAAAACAGGATCTAGTTATCAAGGCAGAAAGGATTAAATCTGGATATCTACAAACTCACATTACAAAAACATGTAACAGTTCAGCAAACTAGCTAACCATGACGGTTACACCACAATGGTATAGGTATGAACTGGGAGTATACCAAGCCGGTTTGGAGTTTTACTATAACAAACAAAAATAATCTAAAAAGGGTATAGGTGCGAGATATCTCTACATGCATAAATACGCAGCATGTAGGGACTTCTACCAACACCAGAAATGGGTAAGAGCTTTAATACTTAATAATCTTAGAGGAAAAATTCAGATTACCCTAAGAGGAGATGTGCTTACTTGCAATACTCAAGAGGAAACTGTTTGAATACATAGTGACATCACTGTTTAGGTGCTGTACAATTGCATCCTAAAGACTAAGATACCAAAGCTTTGATTTCTTCTATCCTTGTTCCAAGGCAAGCATCCAGTTCACAAGGCGAGGTGTGTTTATTTTGATTAGAACTGCCATTTTGGGTCAATACTACAAAACCATCGCATCAGTTTAGATTCTCAATTGTCAAGCCACAACTTTCTGTTGAATTTCCATTTCTTCAGAATGAAGGTTATTGCTGAACTTTGGTCAAGAAAGAGGAAATCAGTCAAAACACAACACTGGAAAGGGCACCAAATGCATCCTCTGTAGGAAAAAGACAAATATGTTTCAAGAAGAGGTAAGCTACATGCTGTAGCATGCATTGCATTTGGTAAGACATACGTAACAGTCACAGCTTTAAGGATCAGAATATAGTCTCCGACTGCCTCTTAACCAAATCTTTACATGTTTTTGGTTTTTATTCGATTTGTTTCAAGGTAAGTAACCTATTGCCAAGAGACAGCTCAAACAACCCAACTCATTTAAAAGTCTGTAGCGGCTTGGAGTTTTCAGATTTTTTTTTTTTTTTTCAGTATATAGCCCTTTACCTTCTCTTTGCAGCTCATGCAGCCACCAACCATCAGACTTCCAACGTTTGTGATATTTTACTCAGTTGAATGACTTATTCTTTTTTGAGTATATAGTCTTTATTTGATCTGTTCAACTTCACAAGCATAGCAAGTGACATTTAATTCATCTTTTGTGTAGATGCATACAATTCAGGGGGAAAAAGGCAAGCAGAATTTAACAGCAGATGGAAATATCACCAGTTTAATACCAAGTTAGAAATTTAAAGCTAAACAAACATTGAAGTCTACTGTGTCACCTAAATAGCAGTCTACTGAGGACTGTTAAAGGGAAGAAGAACAAATGCATCAAAGCAAGGGAAGACAAACCATTAGCAGTGGCAGAGAGCTATCTAATAGCGAAGAAAAAAAAAATATATACATTAACATTTCAAAATCTCCCCTGAGCTTAGTTAATTGGTATGATCAATTCTGGTTTGTTCACAAAGACCTGGACAGTCAGCCAGAGGTGGGTAAGGAAAGAACTAAAGAACAGGAGATGCAACTTTAATGAGCTTTTAAACAGTTAAGACACCATCCCAATGGGCACGCAGGTGCACTGCAGCCCTAGAGACCTTCCTCACCCAGTGCGGCTTCCCACCTGACGAAGAGCTGCCAAGGGCCGGGGCAGGAGACATGAGCACGCATTAATCTCTTCGTGCGAGCGCCGCTGAATTATAACTACCTAATTCATGTAAGTCAGCATCAAGAAAGCCGCTCCCCGAAGCCAGCCGCCGGTACCCTGATTGCAGTCAGCTTTTTAACAAGTGGCTGATTAGAGAAGCCAGAAGCACCCAGGCTTACATCATTAAACAGAGAGCCATAACAGCTGCTGGGGACAAACCTGGGCATCTTTTGAATATTTAAAGCCAGACATGCTATCTCACCTACATCTTGCCCAACGCATTAAGAGAGAGCTTTTACATTATCAGATGTATGTAATCGGATCAGACAAAGATTACCAGCAGCCCTTCGCTGTCTGGCATCTCCCTGAGATGACACGCAGAACGGCTGGCTAGCGAGACCCGCTCACTGGAGTGCTTTGGGGATGGAAAGGAGCTGGAGAGCCAGTTGGGACAACTGTGTAACTTCAAATGATAGACAATGTCTCACTTACCACATGTTGCAATAAAATAATTCACCTTCTCAAAGCAAAGAACTTCCAATGGCACTTATATCCCACTAATATACTGGGATTTGAAGAAATCTGTGCATTTGATGTCTGAATAGTATCGCAAAGATGAGGAAACAATAAAAGGCTTGGACGTATTCTTTTCGGTACAGATGACACAAAGACATATAATCCTCTTAAAAAAACAGCTGTCGTAAAGCACGGATAAGGGTTAATTACAGCGTCCTTGTTCTTTTCTTCACGCACAATCTGGGTCAATACAAAATCAAGGTGCTATATACACACTGTTCACTACCACTTCTCACAGCTGACCATCATCTTTGTCCCAGTATCACATTTCCAGCACAGTCCAGCAGTGCAGTCATTTTCACCTGCTAATTCAAAACTGGATTTTGAAGTATATTTTCAGAGGTGAGACGCAAATGTATTGTTAACACGGCGGCATCCTGTTTGTCTGTGTTAGCTGCAAGTACAAAGATTACTTGGTAAAATAAAACTTTATCAAAGAAATTTCAGCCTAGGCAAAATGAAGAAAAAAATCCAGCCCACAATGACTGACAAGTTTCACATGTCCAGAAGGTAGGAAAGCTTGCCATCTCAAGTGACCTTTACCAGAGTTCCTACAGTATTTAACATACCTTTTTAAAGATGCGATTTCTAGTTTCTGGTTTCAGAAGGCACATTAAATGCAGACCACAAACCATCCCACTGAGTCTCCAGACAGATCCTATGCTGATTTGGTTGTTTTGCTAAAAGACAGGGTAAAATTAATGCACCATTCACAAAAGCAGGGACTGACACCTGCCTCACCATACTCCTCTTAACAGCCCCTCTGCTTGCCTTAATGTAAACAGTCCCAGCCATTTCATTAATAACTTCAAGTAACTGTAGAATAGACCAGACCACTTTTTTTTGTTGTTGTTTTCAACAAACAGATGCAGTTAAACTCCTTTTTCGGGTGTAAAAGGAAGACTGCACATAAATTAAGATGTGCAAAAAGGGACATCTTCAGAGGTTTGTATTGCCAGGACACAGTATTAATAAGCAAATTTTACAGGTCATACATGCCCTCATACAGTGATAGGCACACTAATAAAGTAATGAAAACATTGGACTAAATGCTCAACAAAGATTGCTACAAGTCATTTTACATTTTATTCTTAAAATCATTATGCTTTGATATGAGAAAACCAAAGGATAACCAAATCCTGTTCTTCCACTGCTACAAGGCAATTCTGCTCAATAGTGTATCTAACTGAAAAATCCAGAGTGGATATGTTTAAAGATCTATTGTAATGTCCTAAGAAAAGAAGAACTTCAACAAAGCACTTTTGCTCACAAAAGTTACGCCCATTTTGGCAGCTGCATCACAAGAACTGCCATAGCAAGTTAGGCAAACGGGTGCATGAGCCCAGTAGCTCATCCCCAGCACCATCCAAAAGTGGTTATCCAGGAAAGAATGCAAAGACAACTAGGTAAATGAAGCTTTCTCTAAATAAACTCTCCAGAAGTAGCTATTTGTGGTTAAGGGGCTTCCAGACCTTGTGTTTGGCGCTTAAATGTATTTGTCTCCCATGGAATTTGTTGACATTTTTGAGCTCATAAACTCCTAGCATCCTCTAGACCCGTAACAAAAAGTTATTCCTTTTGCTTTGCATCTGGCATCTGCTACTTACAATTGATGTCCCCCAGTTCTTGGTTTGGAATAAAGAGTAAACCTTTCATCTTTTTAATCAAATAGACCTCTATCAGATCTCTTATTGAAGACTGAATAGTGCTAATGAACACAGTCACGCAGAAGCCATTCTACACATTCATTCATCTTCTCCACCCTGCTTTGCACCTTCTCCAGCTTTGCTATAAGCCTTCTGACACAGGATACGCAGGTAGGGAAGAGGAGCAACACCAGAGCTGCACACAAATGGTCTGATAAAAATATACCATCTTTTCCTAGCAGCCTTGCTTTCACATGATTTCACTTTTCCAATCCTTCTACCAGCTGTGTCCGCTTCAGGTACAAAGCAAAGTCCATCAAGGCTAGCTCCTGGTCAGAGCTCAGGTACCTCCACAGCTGCGCATTTCCACACTTGACTACAACCCAACACACAACACAACGCCCAAGATGAAACACACAGCAATTCAATACAAAATACCGCCAGCCAAAAGAAAAAGACTGGCTGTAGATAAACCAGGAGGGACTTATTTGGTATCCATCTTCCTCATGTACTGTCAGTTTCTAGGGGTCTCATTCAATCATTTGAGTGTGCTGTCCTTGATAAAACATCAGCCAAAACTGTGAAAATAATATGCAAGAATGTTGATATCATTTCTTGATCTTAATTTCCACAGTTGGGTAGCTATTATAGCAACATTTTGTTCTTTCATAGGGATGCGAGAGACAACTTGCATAAAATTCAGCTTAGTAAGATTAATAATCAAAGCGATAAATCAACATAAAGCAAGCAGCCAGAATGCTGAACTCACTTTGAATCCTCATGTTTAGTCAATCAAAGAAAATGAAACACAGATTTTGTTAGTTATTCACAGACTCCCCATACACACACACCTTGAACATTCAATACATCAATACAAAGCCTTTACGCATTACAATGCCGTAGCATCCCTCCAAGTCTACCGTTATACACCCAAGTGGAGTTCTTGCCTTTTCTTGAAATAGCTTCACCTGGCATATAAAAATAAAAACATTCAGAGTTATTAAAAAAGTATTCTAATAACCAATACAGCACAACATAAAATGTCTTCACTGAACACGCATTTTCGTGTCTCGAGCGCAATATGCCTGGATCTTTCAGTAAAGTGCTGCTAGTGTATTCAGACAACAAGGAGAATTCAAGGACATGGCAGGCAGAGACAGACGCTCGCATGGGTGGGAGGCAACGCAGAACTCTGCAATCAGCTAGCTGTAAAGCTCAAAGTACAAAGTTTTACCATTATGATCTCAGAGCTGAAAAAAAAAACACACCCACGGCAGCAAGTGCTGTATTTAATGCGTGGTTAGCGTAAATAAAGTATATTCCTTTTCAGGTGTATACTAGCTATACAGTCAGGTAACTCTCCCAGCCCCCATAAGCTTTCCCTAAAACCTACTCTTCTCTTACTTCTATGACTGCTGTTCTAATTCCTCAGTTTCCAGGGAGATGAGAGCAGACCTATAACAAAAGATACATTAAAAAAAAAAACAAAGCAAAAAAACCTGCAAACTGCAACTTCAACCCACACAAACGTCATCCTCACAATCTATCTGTGCCTGGAATCCAGCTGCCATGAAAGGATTTCCTACCCCCTCTTCCTTAAGGATTGATAACAAGAAGAGTATAGAGAATGCTTTCACACCTCGCCTGAAAAAAAAAAAGTGAGAAAGCCAAGGCATTAACTCGATTCTTTACTGCAAAAAGAAGAAACACAAACACTTAGCGCACTTCTCGAGGGTAAAAAGATTTTTGCTCCGATGTCAACCCCAGCAAGATTGCTGTCCCAACAGATCACCTTCCTGCAAGCACTCAGGTGAAAAGACAAATATCTCTGGAAGGTATTTGTCATTTGTGGCTGCAAAGGACAACACAATTAGCTACTCGCGCCTCCGCCCAACCCTCTTCACAAAATTATCTCCGGTGCCTCTGGTTCTCTGCATTTCTACTAGATGTCCTTTCCCCCCACTTAACACAGAGTTCACATGCCAGCTTGTAACAAAACAGAAGTTATTTGCCTCTTCCCCTCTCCCAGATTATCAGCGGCAAAATTTTACAGCACCTGAAGTCAGTGTTAAACTCTCTTCACTTTACAGCATTAATTGGTTTTGGTTGTTGGGGCAGTTCGATAGAGTCACCCTCTTCTACAAGCAGGAAGAGAAGAAAAAGGAAGCTTTGTGGCCCTGAAGTCATTAAATGCTGTCTGGCTTCCTACCACCTCGCTGGAAGGAAGATTCAAGAAGAGGATTTCAGAGTTCATATCCTCTTAAGTTGAAAAACATTAAAATTATGAAGTGCCAGAAAAAAAACCCCACCAGATTAGATCACCTGTATTTCTTTTAAACACCTCCTACTCCAGCTGCTCTGCAAACTTCAGCCAGTGACCAGCGAGCGTACCCACGCCGCGTGAAGGAACGCAAGCCTAAGGCCCCTCCTGGCCCTTGAATTCTCAGGCCAGACACGTTTGCAGCCTCACTGAAACAAAGAGAACCTTTTTTCTGACAAATCCAACTTTTGCTGTTCTTCAGGTTTATCCTGGAATTACGCTTCTGCCCTCTGACAGTATCAGAGGGCTTACACCCACAGTTGGCACATCCACATGCCATCAACTTTCTTCCAAGGAATGCAATGGGTTAAACCTTCTTAGCATACTTAAAACCATTGCTAAGGTCATCCCTGCTATGTCTTCAGCAAAGCCTGTGTTTTCTAGGAACACAGCCAAACAAAAGTATATATTCTTCCATTGTTTTCCAACAGAAGTGTTCTTTGAAGGGCATTTCCCTAGTACTGAAGCTGGCTTCCATGAGGCCTTTCAAATTCTGACTTTTTTTTTGGCCAATATTTGGAAAACACCATCACACTGAAGTAATTAATAGTCATGCTCGGTAGCGTAAGAGAGATCGATTTCTTCAGGTATTTATTCTGTTTCTACTTCCAGTGAAACTTACTTAGTTGGGAATTCCCCATTCCCAACCCTTTCTGGTATTTTGGAGCCAATTCAAAAGACCGAGATCCAGAAATAAGCTTTGTTTGCTTCTGAGTTGAAGGCATCTTGTAGGTATTGATTTCACATCTGCTTTTACAAAAGGTTTCAGCGACAGCTGTATCAACAGTGACGGGATATCCTGGCCATGGGCATATTGACAATTACATGTAAGACCTTTTTTTTTTTTTTGAGGATTTGACTTTTCCGGGTCAAAAGGAGACCAGATGTGACAGTTTTATCTAATGGTTCCTCATGCAAAGTTCAGGGTGTTCGAAAAGAATCGGCTCCCAAGATGTCCACCAGTAGGACTTTTCAAGAAGGTGGTCCTCAAGACAAGACTGTTTTGATGCTTCAACAGCACCACAGATACACACCGTGTTTCTCAGAGCATTCTCCCCCCAACCCTAGAAAACCTGTCCAGGTAGAAAGAAGATGCATTTCTGCAGGATCTTCAGCAGTCTCAGAGAAGTTGCAGCCAATATGCAGGATGCTTCCCCAAAAACACTGGACTCACCAATTTTACTACCCACATGCTCTGATGATACACAGCAAGTTTGATGAACCTGAAGGTCTGGACGCAAGTGTGGTTATGCATTTCTGGCTTCACTTAACATCAGCCAGAGCAGAGGTAGGAGAGGCCAGAAAGAAGCTCTTATCTAAATTAAAGAAAAAGCCTTAAAGCAAAGGGGAAAGCTCCACATGCTTTTTCTCAGGGCAAGTCAAATACTTACCTGCATTAGATTCCATCTGCAGCACCACTCCATTTTGAGTTTCTGGGAACTTATTTGATGATGGAAGTCCATCATAATACTCCCAAAGGTGGTTTCAAAGCAAAAAAAAACTACTAAACTTTGAGGACCCTCTTCTGTGTCCTGTGGAAGCCCCCAGGAGCCATGAGCTGGATGAGTATATGACCCTCTTCACCTTACAATTTACGGAAAAATATTTATGAAGAAATGTCTGGTGAAGGTCTACTTCCAAAGGTCAGAGTCTAACATCATTTCTGGATACCCCCTTACCTTCTTTCCCCAATTTTCAGGTTTAGAGAGAGTGGAGAGAAAGAGTCTTTTTACCTGAAGATACCACTATCTCAACCTTGACAAAATTACTTAAAGATCCTCAGAGTCACCACTTCAACTGCCTATCCATCAGCCCTGGACATCAGGCAGCAATCCACAAGGGGAATGGCACCTGCTGTTAGGCTGGAGTAATAAACACAAGGTTCTGAAATGCTGCACACTCTAAAGGGTCTCCCTGCACCCATGTCCTTCAAATCCTCACGCCACGCGACTTCATGTAACCTGCAGACAATGAGATAACGTTATAAATAGCAGCAGCGTGTCGTAGCTATTTGCCTCAGTAAATTCCACAGTGAATAAGGCTCAGTGACTCAAGGCTAAACAGCACTTGATTCAATAGTCATGGGGAAATAGTTTAAAACAAGAAGTGAGACATCACTTTTCCATCCGTACGCAAAAGCTGTGCCCCTCATCTGTCCACAAAGGACAGCTGAAGGACAGCAAGCAAGCTGAGCACTGCTGCCAGGACCTCATTACAGCCAAATCCCTTAAATGTTCTTTTGGTTTGCCTCTCCATCCCTCCAGTCTTTATTTAATAAACCCAAACTTAAGGGGTTCCTCTTCTGCAACTATATTGTCTTGTTGCTGAACCAAAGATTTAAAAGCTTTAGGGAAATCTTTTCCACAGATATAGAGAGTCAAGATGTGCTTCAAGGACAGAGCTATTCCTAGCTTACCATGTAGAAAAAATAAAATAGCTATCTCCCCAAGGAGCTCTACCCATGACCAGTGCAATGATGTGCACCAAGAACCAAGTTCCCACTAGAGCCACAATCCATCTCCATTTCAGTAGTTAATGATTAAATATTTTCCATTTTAAAAGCCTCCTGCCTCACTTTTCTTCTAGTACAGTACCAAACACTGGTGCTACTGAATGCCTAGATCACATAGGATAAGCACAAACAAGCTAGAACAGTAAGACACACTATTACCACAACATCTCAAATCTAAATTTCAAACTGCATTATAAACACAAGCATTGTTAACTTCTGATCCATTTCTGTGCTGCATGCTATAATTTACCTTCATTTTGGTTATGGAGGTAAGCCAGCCAGCCACAACAGCAGTACAAAATTACGTTACTAGCCAAAGCCAGTAGCAGTAATAGCCGTGTCAAAGTGGAGGGCTACAAGACAAACAGCCTGCTTGGAGCTCTTCACATTTGGTGGATTGCAAGGGGCATGCTTATACCTGCTACAGGCTTATATTTTGCAGGTGGAACCTGGGAGTATTATCCCTCCAGTTACGACATAAAAGAGTAACTCAGGGTAATGGTGTTTTGGAGAAGTGGTGCCTACCTGGCCTGCTATGCCAGCACTTCTGAAGATCACTCGACACACTGACCAAAGGCACAGAGACGATACAAAAATACCCCAAAACAGCAAATGCAAATGGCATTCATTACTGAATCAACCGTTAAAAGTACACAGCATGCACAAACAACAAACTGATTGGAGCAGTGAGCAAAGAAACCTTGAGGAACTGAAATTAAGACAGCAATCCCCCAACCTTTACAAAGCCTATCAAACACAGGTCCACAGTGTCTCTACCACACTGCTGACTTGACAGGTAAGGGCTGCTTCAAGAGCTAAAGAAATTCCTGTGTCATAAACACCAAGGGCTTAAGACACAAAGATGATAAACACAGAGAAGGTAAACTTCAAGAACAGAACTGCTTGGTTAAAGTACATAGGTCTGCGCTCAAAAAGATCATGGTTCATAACTGAATCCCACTAACAGCTTTCACAGAGGCTATAAACAGTCACATATTGCAGATGAAAACCATGTTGTGCTGCCAGTTCTCGAGGGAACACCTTGGTCCCTAGTTCCAGCACTAACACAGGTGCAGACCTCAGAAGACTTCATTCAACTTCACACCTGATATGGAGAACAATGACTTCTATCCACAGAAAAACACAGAATCAGAGAATCATTACGGTTGGAAAAGACCTCTAAGATTATCAAGTCCAACTGTCAACCCAACACCACCACGCTCACTACACCACGTCCTGAAGCACCACATCCACACGTTTTTTGAACACTTCCAGAGATGGTGACTCCACCACCTCCCTGGGCAGCCTGTTCCAATGCCTGACCACTCTCTCAGTGAAGAAATTTTTCCTAATATCCAATCTAAACCTCCCCTGGTGCAACTTGAGCCCATTTCCTCTCGTTCTGTCGCTGGTTACTTGGGAAAAGAGACCAACATCCACCTCACCACAACCCCTTTTCAGGTAGTGGTAGAGAGCGATAAGGTCTCCCCTCAGCCTCCTCTTCTCCAGACTGAACACCCTCAGTTCCCTCAGCCGCTCCTCATAAGACTTGTGCTCCAGACCCCTCACCAGCTTCGTGGCCCTTCTCTGGACACGCTCCAGCACCTCAATGGCCTTCTTGTAGTGAGGGGCCCCAAACTGAACACAGGATTCGAGGTGCGGCCGCACCAGTGCCGAGTACATAACATATGAAGCACAGCAGTATTTTATTTCTGACAAAACTTACTATAATTAAAGTAAATAAACAGGAGTCAAATATAGAGAACTTTTACTCTGTTCTACCAATTAAGTGAAGCAAAATTACTAGGTGGGAGACTTAGGTGGACAAACTGGGCAGCTACAGTTTTGAAGCTGGCACCAGAGACAAGACAATGACATTACAAGGCCAGAGATGTTCAGAAGTTCCTGGCCAAGTCAGTCCAGAGAAACAACTTTGCAAGAAATACACCGGCGGCGATGTCTGCTCTCTATTCACTCGCTCAGCCTGCAATTTTACCAACTGCTTCTCAGAAATAAGCATAGAGATTTTCTGAAGTAGCTCAGCTTGCACAACATCGTAAGTTAAAGGAAAGTTACCTTCTCCTTTTCCACTTCTATTTCATAACTATTTAAGAAAATCCTCTAAAGTAATATTATAAGGATAGTATCAGGAAGGCACAGTTAAATACTGACCAACAAGCAGTTCATAGTTGGAACATTACGTTTATTATTGTCCATGATAACCCACTCCCTAGAGGCTCGTAAGAATAAACAGCAGAGCACGTGTATCTTGACACAAGTATAGAAGGTCACCAGCTTCTAAGGTGTTAAATTATAATACTCCTTAGAGTTTTTCAGCATCGGAGTCAGATGTCCTCAGGCAGTAAGAACAAAAACTTCACTAAGCTGGGGGAGAGTGCTCCGCATCAGCAACTTTCTGACAGCATCTGGTCTCACTGCATCGGTTCAGAAATGCTGTGTTCCAGTCTTGCAGAAACCTTTGCAAGATTGAGAGGGAAAAAAAAAATTGTAAGTTTTCTTAATATGCTGCACTGTCACACTAATAATTTTATATTGTTTTGTACTAAGCACAAAACCGCAATTTAATAAAAAAATTCTGAGTTTTCATCTCCAGCATAGTGAACCTCACATTTTGTTGTATTGCACTACCTGGCATATCATACACAAAAGTCAAGGCCATTACCATCAATATGCAAGCCTGAATAAGTGGGAATGATTCCTCACCAGAATTGGAGGCACCTTCACAACTAGCCTCAAATACAGGCTTGGCTTGGGAGGTCATTACATGAAGGTGTTACGCCAGGAGTAACAGTCAGTAGTTGAAAAGGGGGAAAAGGTCTACAAGGTGTTCCACTAATCTGCTTAAACAAAGTCTCTAGAATTTTTTGTTCTTTACTTTTCTCCTAAGTGAATTTTCTTAAACTCTGACTGCTAGAACTAGTTTATGCCTAGATGGGGTGTTTAAAGAAAGCCACAACCTCATACCCAAATCTCATTTCATCCTCCAAGTCATAGCAGTTCCCTGGAGAACACGCTACTGCCTCAGATTCCCCTGTTTAGCCTTTTTTTAAAAGCATGAGTGGCCAGCATAAGTGAGGTGAGGCTCCAGTGACCCATCAGGAAAGTACATGAAAGCAGGAGACAAATCTGGGTGATGCTCACTCATCTATGTCAGCTCTTTAAAGAAAGAATTCCCCTTGTAAAACACAGGCACTTTTTATTCTTGTACTTGTAAGGTTGGAACAAGGGAGAAAAAAAAAAACCCAACCCAAGAACACAGAAAACCCTGAGGAGGAAATAAATGGGGAAGACAGAAAACTTCAGATGATGCTAATAGGCCTCCCACAAAATGCCTTTATTCTCTAGTTCAGAGACCTCTTCTTAACTACTACAGGAAAATCAACAGCTCATTTTGCAGCATAGTCCAAACTCAACTTCATGAAGTTTAAAACTGTTTAAAGTGTCATTTATGTTAGACCTGAAAAAGAAACGCTTGCAAAAATGCGTTACAGAATCATCTGTTATTTAAGAATATAAAATAGGATCTTTCTGAAAAAATCCTAATTGTGCAGATTTTGCCAAACAAGGTATCCTTTTGACAAAGCCAAGCTTAACGGGGCAATCGTCACTAACACATAATGCACCTTATACCACTAGTGATATCTCCTTAGAAAAACTAGGCATCTATATGTGACGATATGTCAAATGCTTAGCACTTCAGCAAGCCTCAAATTCAACAACCCATTTCCTTGCTAATCAAGCTGCTTCAGCTATCTTAGCTGTTAGAAATCAATCAATGCAGTAATTAGTTAGGTGTACCGTAACATGCAGGCAGACAAGATAAGCTAGTATGCGGATACTGAACGAACAACTGTCCAAGAGTCTGAGATGGGTTTTTTCCCATGGTGTGACCATCTGAGCCCAGTTTCTGCACGTCTGCCTTCCCGTGCTTACCTCTCCTGCCTCTCGCCCCGAGGTCTCTGAACTCATCAGCAGCTTCCCCAAATAAGACAGAGCAGCAGGTAGAAGGGAGAGAATGAAACTCCCTGGAAGCCTGGTCTAGATGAGTTTGTTGCAAAGGCAACTTGTAAAGAAAAAACCTTTGGTCTGAGCTTGTACTGGTCTCAGACACTGAAATCGCAACTTGAGAAACAGAGAAAAAAAAAAAAAACATCTCAGTCCCAGAGATCAGGAAACAGCTCACTCCTGAAATAGGTATCTTTTTTTTAAGACTCATGTAATAAGCTATCAACATTTAGAAACTGGAGAATAATGGCTACAGAGTCAGATTCAAATTCACACGATCCATTTTCTGACAGACGTTGCACGAAAGGCCATCCATATCCTACCGAGATAGCGACAGCTGAAGCACAGATCTATCACACAATTCAGTATCACCAGCCAAACCAGTTAGTAGTTTTAGCTAATAAAAGATTCAGGGTGACTCGAGTTCAAGAAAAAAGCATAAGCCACCACATTCAAAGGCACAGGCAAGTAGAAATAATCCTTCATGACAAGACAGCATAGCTGAAAACCAAGGGGCAGGTAGGTTTCCATGATGAATTAAGGCTATCAGGTAGCACGGGTGGTGACCAAGCTAGTATACTAAAATAAGACACCAAGGTTCCAAAACAGCTTTTGGCTCCTTACGTCTTAGGCACCTGAGAAATGTGAAATGCTGAACTTCCAGCAAAAGAATCCAAAGCTTTCTGCAAAGTCTGAACCAAGGAGTGCTGAGAGTTTAGAGAAATCCTTGTCTACTCCTTTTCAGGTACACAGGTTCTTACTACTATCAAAGAATCCCAAAAATGGGAAAGGAAGCAAGATTTGGTAGATTTTTCAGATGATGGGACACATTCTCCTCTCTCCCCTTTCCTTTCACTCCACAATTAACATAAATGCTACTCTAGGTGGGACATAATTTTATCTCCAAGCAGGACAGCAACAGGTCGTTGCAACCTCTCGTACTTTAACAGTATTTAGCAATTTAGCAAACCGTTCCTCGGTTTTCTAGAAGTTACTGAAGAAGGTGCTCTTCTGATCACCAAAGATATCTCAAGCATCAGTACTGTTCAGACACTGGTAGGCTAGAAAAGACCAATTTTCAAATAAACCTTTTTGATGGAAAGAGAGATAAATTTCAAATTATCTTGCATTATCCATCCAATCCAAATGATCAACCAGGTAGTAAGGTTTCCTTTAAAGAGTTATGAGATTTTAGTATCTTGTGCAATATTTGATATATGCTAAAAACCCATCACTACAAATGTTATAACAAAGAGGATATGTTCTCATTATTTCAGCAGCTATCAAGTCTCAAATGATCACAGTGATTAACTGGAGATCATGTCAGCAGCTTTCCTTAACTAGAAGACAGATAGATACAGCTGATGGCTCGCAGACATGAACCTGAAACAAATTACCAGCTACAAAAAAATCGAATAAATATTGGTTCAATTCCATCTATTTTTCAATGAAGAGCAATCTGTTTTTCTCTTACCATTCTATTTTAAGTTATTCCAGTTTCTGTTGTCTCAAAAAAACAAACCCCATCAAACACTATATGTTAAAGTTAGAAAACACATCCCATTTAATTATGATGTTGCGGCAGTATGAGCTTCAAAACAGAAAGAGGGGTGACCTCATGAGATGTTCATCTAAAATAAGATGAAAGTTGTCATAAGAACGCATTCCAACTTCTAAAGACTTCTAAATTCTATGTAGGAATTAAATTTAGGTTTAAAGTTCCTTGTGTTTGAAACTACACTAAATAGTTGGTCCCAAACAGCCTGTGGATCTGCCTGCACCAGACCCATGACCAAATATTCCTCCTTGAGCACACAGTTGGCAACTCTGAACAGCCCAAATATCTCAGAAACAAATTCATTCTCCAACTATACAGCACTTCACAGCGGTAATTAATCTCCAGTAGGAAGCCTGCTGATGCTCAGAAAGCTTACTGGATATGTGAATAACCAGCGAGATAATCACAGAGGAATTGGAAACTCCAGGGACATTTTTAGAACATATCTTACACCTGTATTTATGCAATTATTGAGTGGTAAATAAGCTGTTACATAGGGAAAAAAAAATGGAAGCAGGCTCCTCACGGATATCTATTACCTCCCTCCAGCACCACAGTGCAATAAACCAAACTCATCTTCCAGAACTACCACAGGTTATTCCTGCTCTCCCATGCGAGCCCAGCTATCAGCAAACAAAACCACCCAACCTGAGTCTCTCAACCACCTCCTTCCGCATAAAAAAATACAGGAATTTAGCAATACTAAGGCCTTCCATGCTTCTGTGGAAACAGGACTGCGTGCTCAAAAACTGAGGAAGAGAGAGTACAATCATGAGCCTCACGCCGTCAAGAGAGCAGGCAATAAACCCCTACCCAAAGCAGTGCTGTATTACATTTGTAGTTAATTAGCTTCACCCTCATTTTATAGAGACAGTAGCACGTATGATCCACGTCTAAAAACAAACTGAGTTCTTACTTTAACCTCAATTCTAACTCTAAATGCTGGAACTAAGACACCAAATCCATGTACGAGTGCTCCTCAATTTATTCTTGATTTCTTTTTCCCCTGCAACCTACAAAAAATACCCTAGCAATAAGGGTAGGTTACTAAAACTTCAGGCAGCCATGGGAGGTGTTGCACATTTCAGGTTTGGCTTTTTTTTTTTTTTTTTTTAAACTCATCTTTCAGTAAAACATCATCCAATTGCTAGTAGAAAATGAACAGTTTTACTGTTTTATCACAGAAAATTATCACATGAACCAAACTCTCAGAAAGTTATGATGATTCCTATGCTCTGTTCCTAACACAAGCCACGTTTTGGAAGTACAAACAAAGTTCCTACAGTTGTAATTGTGCAGAGTGGAGAAAAATCCCACGTTTTTCTAGACTGAGAAAGAGTCTGTGCATTCCTCAAATAACACTTTTACAGAAGCCAAATAATTTTAACTTCACACAAAACCTTTCAGGCTGCCATCTACCCAAGTTTTCCCCCTCTGAAGTTACAAAACAAGTAAGCAGTTCAAGTTGTTTGCAAATGTAGCAGCTTAGCACCACCCAAGTACTTCAGAGGGCTTTTTTGCCAAAAGCTGCCCACAACCCTGACAGAAACCTCTATTGTTTCATGCTGATCTGAAAATACCTTAAATTTAAAGACCTGACATCCTCTTTTCAATGGTAACATTTCTTATTAGTTTCAAGTAACTCACTTTGGCTGCAAGTGCGGTCACAAGACAAAAAACTCACCGTTGCTGGCCCGCACTCAGCGATGCCACGCAGGTGGAGCACCAGGGAGATCAGCTTGCTTTCCACCAGACTCGATTTTTAATCAGATTGCCTAAAAGCCAAGGGTTACAGAAACCAGTGATTTGAGAAAAGGGAACCCTGGAAGTAGCCATACTTCCATACTTACAGTATTAAACAGTCTAAAAGTTCTGAAGAAACACCTGTGATGGATCTAGTGAAGAACAAGTCCATGTACAAGGTTAAAGCAGTTTAATGCAGCCAAGACCTGGTGTAAGCAATGCCATCCCGCACCACAGACAGCATCTATTTACAGGTGGTAAAAAAAAATTACTCATGTGTTAATACCACTGTGAGACTTTCATGCCATCATCACAGCTGCAAGAGGCTAAAACCCGGTAAAAAAAAAAAAAACCTAAGAAAAAATACAACTGCAGCAGAGATATTATGAACATGCAGTACCCTCCTGCAACTGAGTAGCATGTTCTGAGGGTCTCACCAGGAAGTTATTCTCCTAAAAGCACTCTTTACTGTGTGAATGCATGCTAGGAGTTGAGAAGTACCAGCACAGGGTGAAATTTTGACCGAATAAGCCTAGTCACAGTTGCAGGGGTCCAAAGAACAGAACCGTGAGGTCTGCTTAAAGCCTACGTCACCATCGCAAGTACCGGCTCTTCCAACCAGATTCAAGTGGCTCAAGAATGCCATCATTTGTGACAGCACAAAAATCAATTTCCACAATTCAGCCAGTTGAAATGAATAGAGTTTTAAGTTGTCTTATCATACAAATGAAGATTAATGAAAAAAATGCAAAAGAACCAAAACCTGAGATAACAATACTTCCTACCTCCAAACCTCTCCCTTCCAAATCCCCAAATACTAGGTCTGCAAGTGAATCCTCAAGCCTGGATTGTAGAGATAAGAAACTTGGGCAAATGAACACCACAAAATTAACTTGTTTGAAGACGTTAAAGCAAAAAAAAAAAACCCGCAGCACTGAGGGAAGCATTTTTTTTTCTTTGAATGCTACTAACTGAAGACTGCCAAAACAGATAACAGATGGCTTGCATTGGACAAATAATATTCAATATCCACTGAAGCTGGAGCTGTCTGAAGAAGTTTCAAAAAAGTTTTCTGAAAGAGACCAAAAGCATCCAAAGGAACATCAGACAGATTCAAACAGAGTATCATATCGCAGCATTAGGCTTCCTGCCATGGCAAGAGCAGATCTCTGTCCTCATGGATGTCCAGCAATGTGACCCAGGTAGTTAGGGTACATACAGCACCAGCAGTACTTCAAGGAGAGATTTATTGAGTCTTGAAGTAACTCAAAGCTTTGCCATTACCCTAAGAAGAACTCACCACTACTGCACACTCTAAATAGCATCTGCTTAAGAACAGAAAGTCTTCCCTTAGTAAAGGATTTTAAAACATTAATCTACAATTCATATCCTTTTGTCTAAACCAGACAAGTTAAAACAGCAAGGTTTTGGGTTTGGTGGGGATTTTTTTTGTTTTGTTTTGGGTTTTTTATCTGAATTAAGAGTTCACATGGATTTCTTACAGAAGGAGGTCAACCTCTTTCTCTTGACTGACTCAAATGAAAACACACTGAGATTATGAGTAAATTGTAGCCATAAATCTTTCTCCCCCAACTATTTTCTACAATTAACTGAAGAACAGCATCAAGAATATCCTTCAGATTTAAGCAAGAAACATACATTTACAATGATTTTTGATACAATTGGGAACCTGAAGATAATCACATACTCCTCTAAACATAGCTGCATGGGATTTTATCCGTCATTCTGGAGATGAGCACTGCCTTCCATCAACGTTTTAGTCACTGCAGTCATCTTAACCTTCCAGCTTATTCTTTCTGAAGTTCAGGTACTGTCTGTCTTTTGGGGCACATCATATTTTCACTTCAAGTAGTTATTCACATTACTAATGTAAAACAGTTAAAAAAAGAAGGTTCTGTAAAATTTTTCTGTGTCACTCTCACTAGCATTTTGACTAGGTTTTGAAAGACTGTCTTAAGCTAGCAAGTCTAGTTAGGCACTTATTTCTATTGTACTGGGTCACTCAAATCACAGTCACATGAAAGCTGTGGTTTATCTGAAGCCTTGACATTTTTCCCTCATCTTCATTTTCTGAAGCCAGTGAACTGTATGATAGATAGTTTAAGTAAACAAGTTTTAAATGAGTTCTCTTATGGATCAACCTGACACAGGGCCAAGGTTGTACATGATGATGCACCAATTTTCCCCCTTCCCATGTCTTCCTCACTCCTATTTAACAACACTTAATACTATTAATGACAAACTCTACTCCACTTAAGTCATTCAATGACTGAAGAGCAAGAGAGCTAGCATTATCATCTGCTTTACCAAATGAAATGTTTTCATTTGTGAGGGAGCCATTCTTACCTCACTGTCATCTATGTGCATCTACCTCAGTACTAAGCTGTTCAAAGAAGAGCAAAGTTTAACAGTTAGTCTAGGGTCACAGCATGTTAATGGATTTTACTGCATGGTACATATATCGGTGTTCAGAAAAATTAATGGCAGTAAACTGCATTAATCAATCATCTTAATGAGCCTGAGTGTTTCTCTAAAGCAAATGCAAGAAAAACTGTTCTTGCCTGCAACTGGAGAATGTGTGTTGTCTTCCACATACCTCTCTCCATAGTTCCTTTCAAGTGTCCTGTGGTTATTAAACCGCAACTCATTGCTCACTCCAGAATCTTACAGCCTCCAACAGCAGCATTTTTCCCTAAGAGCACTCCGCATTTGTGAGAAATGTCACCGAGGTCTTCTCTATTCCAGGGTGCCAAGAGGAAAAAAAACAGCAAAAAAATAACCCACTAGCATGGGCTGGTGGTGCAGCAGCATTTAGTCTTCAAATCTTACTTGCATGTAAAGCTCTAGTTTCATACTAATTCCAATGGCACAGTTCTGTTACTCCCTGTAGGTATCATTCAAGACTCCAAATGATCACTTCCAGAGTAACAGAAAGTCACTTTTAGGTTCAATTTTATTTTCATTTTACATGTGTATCAACTACTTAACTTCTCCCTCCTCACTCAGACTCAAAAGGAAACCTATCACACGCATTTTCAAATTACATGCGTGATACAACAAACTAATAACATATACCTAAACCTCCATTTTGGCAAATCTAAACAAACTCTCAAGTGCCAGCATGCCTGCCTTTCAGCACACAGTGACAAAGTACAGGTGAAAGCCATTTACCACCAGAGTCTAACAGAAGTTTACTCCATCACTCTTTGGAAACGGCAACCATCAGCCTAACTCTGGCATGATTACCAAGAAGATGAACCATCAGATACAACTTTTCCCAAGAAGCTGGTTTCTCTGCTCCTGACATTACAGCTTTGGCTGAATCAAGAGCTTCTCTTCTGCTGTGAGGGAATGAAACTTTTGGTATTCTTTGTTTCAGATAATGAGGTTTTACCCCTCCTGAACAGAAACTGAAGTTAAAATGAGAAGACTTAAGTCTACTGCTCTTTAAAATACACTGTTACAAATTACCACCTCCTTTTATCCCTGCTTCAATTTACTTAGGTTAATAAAATGAACACATCTTAGCTCAGCTTTCTGACATTAAACATTGCAAGAGGCCTACACAACAGCCTTATCTACAAGCCCACCTCAGAGAAGCTACCTGCAATACAGATGTCAGAAGCTGCCTGCAGTTTGAATTTCAAAAGCAGCTCGTATCAGCCCACATCAATCACGCGAAAATATAGTTCTGTTTACTTCTGTTTGCTTCACAGAGAAAAGATTTTTGCCTTTGCAGCAGTAAAAAAAAAAAAAGTTTCTTAAAAACTGTCTCTATTGATTTTCACAAGTGCAAGTAGCACTCAGAACATCAGCAAACCAAATCCTCCATTAACTCTTGGGAGAAAGTCCTGTGGCAAGTTTTTCAACTCTCCAAATAAGACTCCGCCAAATAAAGATACCCATGTATAGTGGCCATGTATTATCATCTAACCAATCATTGTATTTTGCATTTTGGGGGGGCTAAAATTCTTAACAGTCACACCAGCTGCCCAGATGCATTTAAGGAGTAGCCTTCATTTAGGCCAGGTATTTGTCATTATTCCTATTTGCCCCGAAGCACACAGGCATGCCCTAGAAGTCACGTAATTAGAACAGCTAATGAATCATTTTAAGGTTGCAAATCCTTAAGGGTCTTGGAACCTCTACCAGATTTCATGAATTTCCAAGTGGGTACGGGGAAGTAATGAAAAAAAAAAAATTTCTAGATGATTAAAGTTTCTTCCACAGGATAAATTTACTTATTATAACAAACCACTTCCAAGATATTAAAATGAAGTACCGGCGTCACCAGGGAAAGATCCAACACACTTTCATACACAAACAGCAAGAAAATAAAGATGATTTTTTTCCATCCTCAGGCTTGTACTCAGATAAAGTTGTTAATGCCACGCTGCTGATTAAAGCTAACCACCGAGCCCAAATCAAACAAACACCACCCCTCCTCCAAAAGGAAATGCTTTAAATATGTAAAGTGGAACCTTAAACAGGTTAAATATGAATAATTAAAATCCTAATACACAGTGAAACGTCTGAAATTCCACTGGACCCGTGGTAGAGCAGGAGATGCAAAACCTGGAGGCCTCGCAGCACTGGCAACAGGAGATGCTGAGCACGAAGCAGCAGGACACAACTCCCTCTTGCTATCTCTCAAAAGCAGACTCGTGTCCTTGCTCTCTGCCAGCACCAACTGCTAGGGAAGCTTACAATGAAGTTCATTGTAAGTAAATTTTGGCACCAAAACCAGCTAGAGCAGTGGATCATGGAATGAGGTGCAAACTGGCTGTTATTTAAGAGGTCCTCTCCACAGCTGGAACAGTCCTGCTGATGACTAGCGTAAGATGCTCTCAAAACAAAATTAGTCCCGTTGCTACACCGGATGGATAATTTCAGGGGAAAATAAACACAAAGAGGAAGTCTTGTGAGAGTGCAGTTCATGGAAAACAGAAAACACCGGTGGCTTAATTGATCAGGCGCCAGAGAAGATGATCATGAAGCAGAAAAAAATTAAAGAGAACAACCTCCAAGTCACTCAGAACCCACCAGCACATCTCTTCATGCTTCTCAATCATGAGAAAAATCACAATCCATTTTTTACAGCCTTGGGCTACACTGTTAATGGTTGCTACGAGAATACACACCAGCATACATGTACTGTTTCAATAGCTTTCACTTAGAGGCAATGGGCTAAGAGTGACGACTGCCTAATGAGGCACGTGTCAAAGCCTACGTTTGTCAATACTACAGGGCCACATCCAGACTTGTAACAGCATTTCAATAAAACTCAAAAAAAAAAGATACAAGAAACAGCCCATCCACCCAACTACCTAACTTAACCTCAGAGGCAAGGAAGGACAGACCTTATTCCCAGATGTGAGACTTTTGCTTGGGAGAGAAGCAAGTCAAGATACCTTTAAGATAATCTGGCAGGCCCATTTTTAACAATTCTAAGGAAAACAATGTCATATATAAACAATGTACTGGAGTGCAGTAATGGCTCTGAGATTACTCATGTTACCTTATTCTCCTCTGAAAGAGAGTGAGTCGTGGTTCCAACAGTTTTACAGATTTAACAAACATGAGGAGTTAAACAGCTCAAGACCATCAATCTTGGTTTTCCCCCTTGCCAAGCGCCATGCCTTCTGCAGGAACTCACTTCTTGCCCAGAAGCCAAACCACGGTTTTCTGCTTCTTCCTCTTCCTCCTCGGCTCCCCAGCAGTCACACATAATTCAAGTTCAAACTCTTGCACTGAAGTTTTACAGAATATACAAGCATCTTCAGTTATTGGACACTAAATTAGTTACCCCAAAAAATATAAAAGAAATACCGTAGTCTACAAAAGCAATATACAGCGAGACTCAAAATCAGCTTGTCAAAAAAAAAAATCAGACACCAACTCCTATTTCAGTCATAAAATTCTTCGCTATGCAGTAAGGAGAAAGCTTGAATAAAAATGAAATGACAAGAGAATGCTATTAAACAAAATCTGCCTTTTAAAATGATCCAATATCACAAATGCTACTTGTATTTTGTGAATGTAACCAATGTGACAGGAGCAGTAACTGGAAACAGATTGTAGTTGACATGCTGACGTTTTTCTACTCTTGATTTAACAGGAAAGTCTTCAACTTTTTACTGGTTTCCTAACTTGAAATAAAACAACAATGAAAGAGAAGAGACAAGAACCTCGCTGTCCACAAAGAGGCCACGGTTAATAGCAGCTGGTTTAGTTCTTGCACCGGCTCTTTCTGGACAGGGACCACTAGCATTTCAGCAGATTGAATTCCTTAACCACTAGATCAAAGTTTGGGCTATTCATTTATTTGTTTTATTATTAACAGCTCACAGAAACTTCAAGACTTGCATGAGTTGCAATTCAACCTAGGAAAACTAGGTTTTTACAAATAAATAGATTACACCCATAGATTAATTATAAACAAATGACAAATGAAATGCTTAAGTGCAGAACATGTGAAAAAATTTAGTTGCTCTAAAAGCTATTTCTTTTTACATTGAGAAGATTATATTGGCTGATAACAAATACTTACTATACAAGTACACCATACAAAGAGGTGTACTTTGCATGAACAAAAAGTATTATTAAGAGAGAAAGCAAAAAGACTGCTGTTGAATATAGCTACCTAAATAACGCCATTTAGGTGAGAATATTTGGTAAGTTATAAAACCAGAAACACATGGGGAGAAAAGGCACAACCTCACTGCCTACCTGTAGCACAAAAGGCAACTGTAAACCGTAACATATTTTTTGGTTATGGTATAAATATATAAAAACAACTAGTTTTATATAATTCTCCATTTCTGGGATAAATATACTGCTTAATAAGACAGACGTAACAGTCTCCATGCAGGTTTTACATTCAGACTGTTAATACATGTGTGCAAAACAAAATCCCTCTTTTCTTTCTAAGAAGTGTTCTGAAAACCCACATCCACAGAGGATGCCCTGTCTTTCTTAGAGCTTGGCGAAGATAACCTTTGCACTGCATATGGAACGAGATGCAATACAGCTTTCCATTAAAAGTAACCCAGTTGTTTAGGCTTTGAAATGCAAGAATAAATATTTCAGCGGAACGAAAAACACCTCTGTTAAAAAAAAAAACCACAAAACCAAAAACCAAATTATTCACATTATCCTGTCAACAACAAAGAGCCCGTCAGTTCAGGTAGGCCTGCTTCAGAGCTGCCATTTATCCCCTCTCGCCAGTTTAGTTCCACAGCAGCAGCATAATCCTCCCGCTTTGATCAGCTGCAAAACCGCTTGTTCTGAACAGACAGATGCACGGAGCAGTCAAATTCCGCAGTCAGTGATCTTCCCACAGGCTCTCCAGCCTGGAAGTGAGCACCAAGCAGCAAGTAACAGAGCTGGATTCCTTAATTAAAGATGAAAAATATTTGTAAATAAATATATGTACAGAACTCTTATTAAATAGGCCACTTATTAATAGGATCTGAACAGATAACTATTCTCCCACATACTGAAGGAAAGCACAGAAGATTAATTTAAGGTCAGTGGGCAGACATGGCGTGCCACAGAGCTACGTAACCAGAGAGCGGATGCTGCCTCCTCAGAAACAGCCACAGTCTTTGCAAACGAACTATGAACCTTCCTCTCCATCAACAAACAATTCCACCAAGCATGGTGTACAAGAGAGGCACCAGCTAAAAACCACTCAACTTGCTCTCAGAGAGCATGCTCCCTGCTTTATTTAGGTTTCAAATAGCCTTTTGAGCCTTTGTTTTCATATCAAATATCCTCTTGTCATGCTCCAACATGGAAAACTGAAGATCTAGATAAATTAACTTTCCAACGAAGATCAGTGCAATGTTATGCAAAACAGGAAGAATTAGTGCAGCATAATCCAGAAGCCGCAAGTGCAAAGCTGCCGCACTCGCTTCCGACACAGCGGAACTGAAGTCTGACTAAAAATCACAAGCAGGACTTGCTATTAAAAACTCTCACCAATGTAAGTCTTGAAAGATTAAAAACAAAACAGCATGACCAAACGATGACCCAAATCAAATCTGAATCCACAAATAAGACTCAAACACTTTAAAGAGAGAGGCTACCAACTCTGGCCATGCACAACACTCAAGCAACTAAGCACAGTACTTCAAGCACTTCCTCATTTTTGCTCATGTCTGTAAATAAACTTGAAATTGAAAAACACAGAGAATGACAAAACGCCAGTTCTCAAGCAGTCCGAGACATATTGGCTTAGCCTAACCAAAGGGCTGGAAAAAATAACCGTAAGAATGGGAAGAGAACTCACAGTGGCAGTTTTCTCCATTGCATGAGAGCCAAATATTGGCATCTGAAAAAAAAATTGATGGAAATAATACCGTCTCTTTGGGTTACAGTTACAAGCTACTCCTGAAAGACGAAAACCTGTATTGACATCAGGCAATATTCTGAGAGTTTTGGTGTTTACTTCCTCTGTTTGAAAAAATTCTCACAACTGTAGAACCATGTGACTACTGTAAGGTCTGATGGATATTTGCAAGAGAACTCAAGGAAGCTGTGGTATCTGACACTATGTCTAAGCTTCTTCCTCTATTTTTTTTTTTTAATTAGAATATTTCAAGTGCGATCTCCTGTAATTAGTATAAAGGGATTATACAGCAACAGAAACGAAACACTTCCATTCTCCAGACTACAGTTTGACAAAAAGACCATTTTCAAACTCCAGCATGATTTTGCTGAAGTAACTGCAAAATATTCAGAGAAAAGAGTGCAAGTATAAAGTGCCGTTTCATGTATATCCCAGCTTCTTGCAATATTCAGAATACACCTCCCTGCAATATTTTAATTCTGCACTTCCAGCACAATTCAGTAGAGGAGTTAATAAACATCAAGCCTTCAGGTACCAGAAAGTTAAGGCAAACTGGAAGCTAGCATTTGGAAGGCTTTGGTATCATTATTCAGTACTCAAAAAGAGCCTACAAGTATCAACCATACTCTTGAAGCTCTCATGCCACTTCCCCTCACTACAGCAGAGAATCAATCATTTATCTGCTAGTGCACATGGTGTTTGTCCAGCAAAGGTACCAGAAAATTTGACACACTGACAAGGAGCCGCAACAGCAGCTCTCCAAAGGGTCAGCAGAGGTGGCAGTTACGATGGGGAAGTTCATAAGGCAGGAAAAGAATACCCAAACTAGCCCTTTTTACCTACTCTAAAGAGTAAAATGGTGGACATCAGTCAAAAACTCAAAAAAGCATTGATCTAGTTAGGTACCAAAGAGCACACGATGCCGTATTTTCTCTATTTCAAACATCTCAGAAAATAATTATCATACATGAGCCCAGCCACCACGAGCCACACGCTACGGTTGAACACTAACAAGAGAGGAAAAAAAACCCAAAACGAGAATTGCGGACAAGGATGAGGTGGTGATGGAGCAGAAACATGTCTTGCCAAACTCACCCCATTATCACCCACATGCCTCAATAACCATGAAATCAATCCTGAAATGGATGGAGGAAGACAAACCCTTCTGGCATACCCTGCTTACCACATAAATAGAATTCAGTAAAACTGTCCCGCATGTAGGAGACTGCAGAGTTACCATGATTATGGTCTGCTGCCTTTGGTTTCAAAATAGCCAGTTAACACATTTTTATGCAAGTTAGGTAAAGAGACCAAAGCCTTTAAGCACACGCTATAAAGTGCTCATGTTACTACTGAAATCCCAAACTAAAGGATTTGGCAACCTAGCCTTACTCTATTAGCAGGGGTGGGGGGAACCTTCTCAGCTGGCGAGAGTTCCTGCATCAGCAATTCCTGACTGACAGCTGGGCTGTACCAGCCTCCCTCTCCATGTCCCCAGGGAAATGAATTCCCTGTCTGATGACTAATTCATTACTCGGATTTGTGCTTAGGCAAGTCCAAGCCCAGATCACGCACCTTCCAAGGCTGAATTCCTCCTCAGCCGGAAAGCGCGCAGGTGCACATCTGCTCCATCTAGAACGCCGCATTAGCGTGCGGCCAGATCAGCCCGGCGCAGTCAGCTGAGAACAAAAGCCAGAATCCAATCTGTAGGAGCTGGCTGAAAGCAGAAGAAACTGAAAGGGGAATTGGCACAGCTCGATTCTAGCTGAGCTAGAAAAGCTAAAACTGGAGGGGCAGATTTGAAAGACCCGTTGAAAGCTCTTTTGTTGGTACCTTTGGAGCCTTTGAGGCTCCAGCTCAAAGTCCTATTTAACACCGACAGCAGCAAACTAATATTCCACTGTAAGAAGACATGGGTGCAGCTAACAGCAGAGCCAAGGACACCAGCTGGGGAAGAAGTGTCCACATGTACACAGAAACGTGAGCCAGGAACCAAAAACAGCTTGGCAAGCTCCACTCAGCACTGCAGCCCCTCCAAGAGCCAGGGGCTGAGCGCCGACCCAGCTCCTGGCAGGTTGGCTGCACACAGATGAACCTCTTCACCTTTTCACTTCATTGTCTTTCTTGATCCTTCACTTTCTGAGGCTTCGCCACAAACAAGACATCTGCTGAACAGAACAGTATTAAAGCTGTGGCAGGCTCTCCATCGCTGATGTATTGCTAAAAATCACACCTGATACAGGGTATTTTTGCAAGATCAGAAGTGCTCACCAGAAAAAGCACTCACAGCCAGAAAAACTACAGCAGATGGGGCTGATCAGGTGTGGCAAACCCTACAAGCTCAGCATCCTGTCTCTAACCTCTCTGCCTCCAACTGCTCAAAATTTCATTCACAATCCCTATTTTACCAGCTTACCCTATGAAAACATGAAGTTTTAATAAACAAGTCTTATTGACACCCTACTAATTAAAACTACACCATAAATGAATGTCATGTGTTAAGAGCATCACCTACAGCCTCTGAAACCCACAAATGCAGCCTCCTCTATATACACAGTTACTACTGGTGAGCACTGATGTCAATCCAGTTTGGTCACAGAAGAGCAAAAGGTATTTTGATTTTTCTCTTTCCTTTGTCCTCTCTGGAAAGCCCTCTTGCCTCTAGATTACAGTGAATTGTAACCTCTTAAAGGCTCCAAAAGGACACAAAACTTCCAAGAAATGTTTTCCTGCACCTGTGTTCACCACAGTCTGAGCAGAACCAAGCCTCGACCCAGGCTTCTAATGGAGAAAAAAGGGAGAAACTGAACCTTTACCTTGGATTGCTGCAGAGCTCAAGGACTATTTGGCATATGTGAGACTGTTAAGTAACATGGAGTACCATATCAGGCTCTCAGATTATTTATTTCCTTGCTTTCTAATTGTTATGTATGTTTAGGAAAGACAAAGTCATACTAAAACACTGAAGTACAAGCCAAATTCCATTAACCTATTTATAGAATTTACCTTATAGGTACATCAGCCAATCCTGCTCATTATTACCCCGTTTCACTGCACTGCCTGTGACTCACTCCTACAGCTGTGCTCATAAGGGAGCTGCCTTTCAAAAACATACCTGGCTTCACAGATTAGCAACCACACTGTAAATGCTGCTGATGCCCTGACACACAGCATTAAAAATACAAAGATACTCACAACGAACTCATATAAATGAGCAAGCAGCTAGAATAGGAAGCGATGAGAACAAATAATGGGGGTTTAGACCCATGATGCCCATTTTCCCCTATAGCTGACACATTATGGGACTGCCAACTAGACAGGCTAGTTGGTACCGAAGTGCTCCATCTCAGCAGAAGGCAGGAGCTCAGCAGAACCAACCTGGAGAGCTGGGGGGGCACAGGACACCAGCAAAGGTGGTACCAGAACAGCAGCCTTGGCCACACGTCAGAACAGGTCTGCAACTGAGGGACAAGATAGATCCCGAGTTAACAGCTCACTTGTGCTGATCTTTTCAGCTTCTCTGCACTTTGCCCCATAAATACATTAGAAGCATTTATAAGAGCATGCTAAGCAATTACAGTAAAAAGAAAACCAAGATTATAAACACAGTCTGGATGCCAAATTTGCCTCTTTTTGCTATTTAGAGCTCACATTTCAGCATGCAAAGAATTCTCACAAACCCCGAAGTGTGTGCCTGGAGCTATATAGCACATGCAAAATAAATTGCATTTATATTGGTATGTTACAGCATACAATTTCCCTCTTCCCAATCACACTGCCTGCCTCTCTTGTTAAGTCAAATAGCCTGTCAGCTTCTCATCAGGAAGCAGAAATTGGTTTTCCATCTCCTAGGAGATAAACAAGGCTTTCCTCCTCTGCAGAGGGGAAGTTGAGCGAGTGCACAACGCAAGAGCTAGTGCCCAAGAAGGGGCAGGCTGGGGCGTGCTCGCCCACGGGCTTTGCACCATCCCTGCAGCACCCTGTGCCCGCTGCAAGGCCAGTCGCCTTCCTGGATAGAGCAATAACTACTTTAAAAAGTAGATTCGTTATTTTCATGCAGTTTTCTCTGTGATTTTTAGCTGAGTATACAACTCTGACTCACAGTGGTGCTGCCTTACAGCTAAGGAGCTTTAGGCATCCTTGTCATACCACACATTAGTAAAATATCCTTTGTACCTCTTTGCAGTTTTCTTGAAGCTGCACCCCTTCTAGTTCACAGAGGAACAGAACTGTACGATTGGACTTTTACATCTAGGCTGCACTATTTCAGAGGAAAAGGGTTACCACACTCAACAAAAGTAGCATAAAACAATCTAAAATATATTTATTAACTAAATGGCCATGTAATAAGTGGTATAAAATATTTTAACTCAATTTTTTGAACTGTGGCTTTGTAAGACTAAGAAGCTGTAATTTTGCAGTTTTACACTATAACTGAAGTTAAAGATTATGTATTTACAAAAAGCACAATTATTTATTTTTTAAAATTAATTCATTATCTATTTTTTAGTAAAAGGGATGAAGATGCATACAAGGCCACAGATACACTGTCCACAAAAAAGGTGAAAAAACCAACTGGCCTTCCTTTTTACTTCGTGAATCAGGAAAAAGAAACATGACCAGAGGTGGGTTGATTTTTCACCATATCCTTGCTGATTTTAAAATTACTTAAGCAAAGAGACAGACCTTGTCGCATGTTCAGAGAATATTCCTGCAATAGTCACTGCACGGTGTGGCCTTACAGCAGGTTAAGGCAACACAACCTGCGAAAGGACCCCTCTCGCAGGAGGGTGACCAGGGCCAGCCTTTGCTCCTCCGCTGCATCATGCAGAGATGTCAGGACTCCATGGGGTACCGGCGGGTTGGCCATTTTTCTAAGGCATCTTACAAGCAACTCCGATGTAGAAGAATGAGATTTCCTTCCAGGGACATTCTGCTCATTCCCTTGCCCACCGCATGCATTTTTAGAGAGAGAAACCAATCAAATGTAATTCATATTGCATTATTCACCAAGTAGCTATTGTCTCATCCAAAAATCTTAATTGTCTAGTAATTCAAGTCACCTATTTCAAATACAGCTCCAAAGGAATGACTAGAAACCCAGAGGCCACCTCCTACACGCACACTAAATCTTGCTGTTAAGATGTCTAGTGCAGTCTTTTTGTGAAATAAAGCAATAAATACTGGGCTCCTGTATATACATGTGCAGTGCTTCTTCATGTCTACAGCCAAACTGCTGTCTGATGTTTCGCTGTTGTCTCAGGAGTGCTTCCTTGAAGGCAGGCTATCTTCCAGCTTCGCAAATCTTTTTCTACTTTCCAACCCTGAAGTTTTGACCACTAACATGAAACCTGGCACATACCAGTTAAATTACAAGCATTGTTAATTCCTCTGACCACTAAAAAGGTAAGAGACTGGCATTTTTAAACTACTGGAAAACAAATGCAGGAAGGAAAAAGGAACAAAAAAGCACAGTTGAGCATTTCTGATGTTGCTGTTACCCTACATACATCATTAAGGAATCATCTACAGCCCTTCCGCAGCTGGACCAACAAGCAGTTTGCAGACTCACAAAAGAAACCTGCCTCTAGGTGCAGCCCTTTCGTATGGTCCAGCCTTGACTACCAGGTCCAGCTTTCCCTATTACCTCCTGCGCTACATACAGCTCTGATTATCCTGGGTTTAATAGCTCTTAGTACTCAATACCAAAGGATGCTTCAAGAAAGGAAAAAAAAGGGTACAGAAAAAAATTACAAAGCTATTAACTGCCTGTCCCTAAGCCTCAAACCTATACTCTCTGGTACACTTAGGACTCAAGTTCCTCACCCAGTGTGAATGCCTCAGAGCTTTCTGAGCTGCTGAGGAAGTTACCCAGAACACATCAGAAGTCAGAGGAAAAGGGAGAAAAGGCTTGCTCACCAACAGCACGAGCTTCCTAGCTTGTGCACACAGACGAAGCAGCGTATCAGCCCAGGAGGTGGTCACGGGGCAAATGGAAAGTGTGAGGAAGCCCAGTGCTTCCACCAACTGCAATCACAAGCTTCCTTCAGAAAGAAACAGTAATCTACACAATCAACCTGCTAAACGACTTCCCACCACAACCTTCTTTGTTACCCTGCACGGTCCCACACCAGCCCAGAGAGCCCCAGGGAAGCTCCCTTCCGCACCAGTGGTACTCTCCCACAGACTTTCTGGAGCAAGTGGTTTCTAACAACTAGAAAGGTTCACAGCCAGCTGCCACAACACAAACGAATTCGCAGCCCACAAGAACCAGCACCTGCATGCAGGCCAGGGCTCCGAGCACACCGGGCCCTGGGGGCAGCAGCAAGGGCACCTCCCTGCTGCGAAGACAGCTCTGAACGTACTCTTATGCCACAGCCTGAGAACTTGTGGTCTACGGGACAGTAATAAAATCAAAACTTACACTGGCCAGTTGTCTGCGCTATCAACGAGTTACTCTCAATCATTCTAGCTCTGTACCTTACCCGACTTTTTTCCATACCCACATACACTAATTAACGGTTAAGCAGAATTCAATCACTTGGTCCTCAATACCTCTGAGGAAGTCACGATATCAACAGCATAGGCGGGTCTGCGTTACTCTCAATGAACGGGAAGTGGCACGTGTTCGTACAAGGCAAGCACTGCGGTCAGTCTCAATGCTGACTTGCTGTGAGCACTGTACTGCTTTGGACAGCAAAATAACTTTTACATGAGAACACGGTACGCTACATTTTCACATAGCCATCTGCGATCCAAATATTTTGGTGGCCATCCAGCTGTTCTCTAACACTACTCTGCACCCTACTCCAACCACATGCACCGTTTAGCTTTCAAGTTTTGTTGCCCTAGGGTAGGAGAAACCAGGCATCGCCTCCTTCTCTAAATGCTGATATGCAGCCAAGTTCTCGTCCTGTCCACTGTTTGCACGCTCTGGAAGCTAACATTTTTCAACAGGCCCAATAACCTGTTTTTCTATAGCTAGTCCAATACCTGGCATCAGGTCTCCAAACGAGAAGTGGACTGTCATGGGATTATATCTGGGTTTGAGTTTACATACTAGCTATAAATACAGAGGCCTCCAGACTGAATTACAATCTGCACGGAAACAAGGACCAGCATCTAGTGTGTAGGACACCAACCTGCAGTCACATGTGTCCTTCAGAAGGACACCAATCCCCACATCCTTTACGGGTGTGCAACAACATAGTGAAATAAAGACAAAGCGTTTATCTGCTTCTGGCTGCTTCACAGTCACTGATGTGAAGCAGTTCTGTTGAACTGTTCCCTTAAGCATTCCCATGTAAATTAAACCTCGACCTGCTACAAAGTAAGCTTATGCAATTGGACATAAATGTTTATTTTGAAATAAAAAGAAGACATCTGTATATATTTAGACAAACCATCAGCCTTTGATCAAGCCTACAAAGCATGTCTGCATGTAACAAACAAGAACTGTCAGCCTCCTAACTTCCTTGGAAAAGAAGAATGTGATTTCCCACACCCTGCTTATTCACCAAGATTACCTATCACCCTAAAGAATAGTACTTTATTTATTTAGTAACAGAAATAAATCCAAACTAAAGATTTGTAGCTGTCAGTTAACATGGTAAGTGCATTACAAATGAAAGCATAAACAAGGGTGTAACCACGTAGGACACGCTGACAGTTCTGGCACTCTCAGGACATCCCAAACCTGCATCTCTTGCTTTTCTAATCTAGTGCAAGTAAACAGGTGAACATACAGATTACAAGTACGAGCAGAGGATCTCCATTAACGCTAAACCTTTTCCCCTAACAATCAAAAGTTATTTTAACATCACCTATTAAGTTTGGGTTTAAGTTCTATCTTAAAGTATACCTACTCTCCACTCCTACACTGTTACACCATTCCAGCCCCACGCAGCCCTTCAACAAGCAGTGATCCTCATTCAAAAGGTGCCACTGGAGTTCAGGATTGGGATTAAGCAGAATAAGTAATCACCATAATAAGAGGATACAACAGAACACTCTTGTACCATCTGATATAACAACAAAAACATTTGTTTACACAAGTATTAAAGGGAGGTTAAATTTCAATATCTGAAAGACATTGGTTATTCTAGGAAATAATATTTAGAGAGGACCTTGTCCATTCGAGCAGAGAATCAGAATGAATAATTTACAGCCGCATTTTCATCTCCACTGCAGCTGAGAAGAGCTGCATCGTAAGGAGCTTGGGGAGATGCCGACACATCTGCTCACCAAGTGGAATAATCAGGAGGACTCCAAGCAACAGTGGTCCAGTAACCCATTTTACTTAGGTGACAAATGGAACAGGAAGCAGTGGGAGCAACAAGGAATGCAAAAAAAAAAATCAACATGCTCAACATGAGGTCAGTATTTCATGCTTTTGCAACACTCCACATTCTGCCTCGGAGATAACAAGCACTACACTAGATTTTCACCTCTAAATTGTCACGGCTTCTTCCTAAAGGTAGCTCAGGGTCAAGGAAGAAGTGTCTGCTCACACTGACCTGGCACGCTTGCACGCAGGCCTCCCTGCCGTGCCATGAGGACTCAGCAACTGAGAACAACATGAGAACAGCACATTAACAACAGCTAACAAAGCAAACACGCATCAAAGAATTTTCCTGAAATTCAAGCAAGTCCCGCCATACAGCTGGGAATCAAGCATCATTTGATACTTTTGCCGGTGATGTGTATGAGATTGAATTAACAGACTAAACATTAATTTTGTACAGATGTTGTTTAGGTGGAAGGACAGTGCAGTTTCATCAGGGGAAAAGCCTTGTAGAAAGATTGTAAGAATCTAGAGAAATAACACTGGCATGAAGAAAACTGTTGTTACAAAATAGGCAGACAAAGGGGGGAAAAAAGTCTTATCTTTGAACAGATTAAAGAACAGTTAGCAACTGCCAAAAAAGACATGCAGTCTGGTTTAACTCCCATTAAAGACAGGGATCCAAAGCACCCTGCAGTGGTGTCAGGGGACAGCTATAAACATTCTCCTCCTAGAATTCTGCCTTGACAGGTTTTGCTTACTCACATCTATGGGGTTTTTTGTTTAACATCACAGTCTGTGTTTGTTACCTGAAAATAGGAAAAAGCAGATGGCCATAGGTGTGATTCAACGTAGCACAATGAGAAGGGTCACCATATAACTAGGTAACCAGCACAGTAAAAACTACACAATTTGCATCCAAGATCCTCTTCCCAGCAACACTTTGTCCACTAAAATAGCACTAGGACCATCAGTCACAGAGCTTAAGACTCATTCTGAAGTTAGCTTTGTTTACCTAAATACAAATCCAATGAAAGCTATTAATGATGGATGGTTCACCTAGTACCTGCCTTGCCTATTACTTATAATATACCCCGGATGGGTAGCATTTTTTAGAGTTTTTTTTTTTAAAAAGAAGTTTCCAAAATGCTTCCAGCATACTACTAAGCAATACAAAGCATTTCTGTATATGTACAAATTTTACTAACTGATACAGCAAGCAGCCTGCAGCAGAAATCTAAGAAACTCATTCACAAGTCCTGAATTACACATCCAGCCAAGCAGAACGAGAAATAGGGATTGCCTCAGCCTTGGCGTACAGAAAACTCCCTTTTCTTCAGTCCAAGGTATTAACTGAAGATTAGCTTTACAATATATGTAAGGTAAATCAAAATCAACTGTGCAAGTCTACAGCGTGTCTGTGATCAGCTAGATCAATTAGAAAATGGATTTTAGTTAGACTAGTCTAAAATGAGATTACATTAGGCTCATGCTGGGAAGCTGGGTTTCACTAGCACACTCCTGTAGTTTCTGTGCTAAGCTCAAAATAACACACAAGTATCCATCACTTCATCCATCCATTAAATATTCAAAAAACGTGTGGACGTGACACTTCAGGACATGGTTTAGTGGGCACAGTGGTGTTGTATTAATGGTTGGACTTGATCTTAAAGGTCTTGTCCAACCTTAACGATTCTGTGATCTCAAAATCCGCATTTAAACTGAAAACACGCAAGCCAACAGCCAGCCCCTGGCAATAGCTGCTATACTCCTCCCCAGTGAAGTCCTAGGAATCTGCTCCATCTCCTCTAAACAGGGACTAGAGCGGTGTTTTAGGCACAGTTTGTACGCAGTCAAACACTAACCCTGGCCTAAGGTTTCTAGAAACAAAGGCAGAAGGGCTTAAAGGGGAAGGATGTAAGCAACAGGGATGGAGAAATACCTGGTCTTCATTTCCAGTAGAAGCCTTTCCTAAAGCTGCCATTCATAGAAAGACATCTGCCTTCCCTCCCTCACCTTGGCACTCCTATGGGCAATGGCAGAAGAACCCACCGGTTCAGAGAGACCTGCCCGTACAGACAGTTCAGTCACTCCAGCGCGAAACTGCCTGGCCCCGTCCTGAGCCACACGCGATTTTCAGAGAGGAACCCAGAGACTGAAAAGCAAACCAGACTCTACGCAGAGAGAAAGAGGGGGGGGAAAAACACACCGAAACCAAACTTTTAAAAAAATTCAAGCACCACGCACATACTCGTGTTCATTTAACAAACAAAAGGTGAAGGAATTAGTACAGCTGCTCTCTACTTAAATGTGGGTCAGGCAAGAGTTAAATATGAGTGGTTCAAAATAGTTTGGATTACTTTGTTCTCTACCGTACAGAGGAAGAAACCCGATCCCAAAAAAATGAACAGAAGACACTTTTCTTAAGTAGAACAATATTAAGTCATTACTTTCCTTTTGCTGAGGTTTGAGAACATCAAAGGAGGCGAAAGCACAAGTTAAAATTCTTGTAGCATTTAGAGGAGCATAAACATAACATTGTACCATTTCATTCTTCACCTTCTCTCCCTTTGCCAAGTATGTTTACACACCAACATCACAAGCACATTACAGAACATAAATATATCACAAGTATTAAAACAAAACAAAAAAAAAGAAATCAAAATGCCGAATTATAACACTTCGGAGTTTTATGGCTAGCAACTCAAAGCCCACCTTGAAATTCTATGTACCACAAGTAAAACCCAGCAAGTCACATTCAAACATCAGACTACAAAATTTTATCAGCACAGACACCATTTTCTCCCATTGTCAATAATAAACTGATTGATAGAACAAATTAAAAAAAGTCTTGTAAATGGTCCAGTCTTCCATAAAACCAATGCTGGGTTTTCAACAAAATTAGCAAGTTGTCTTTAAAGGTTAATAGTCAATTTGGCCTACACAAAACACCTTAGTTCCTCTCAGATAGAAAATTTATTTTGTGCTAGTGGGGGAGAGAGGTTCTCTAGTTTAAGCAATTTTGCAACTCAAAAAAATAAAGCAAGACTTTCCTCTTTTGCCAGTGTATTCCTGACAAGTTTTATTCTATTTTCCAAAAATAAACCATACGTTATTTAGAGGATGCTAGGACCATAACCTTTACAAATCTAGCTCTAGGACCCACACTTCGGAGAAAAGGATGACTGATTTAACGAAATTAGCAGGCTGAGTCACATGAGCAACCAAGTGTCAGGTTAAACCCTAGAAGTTATACCTGTCTGAGCATTGCTTCAATGAAGTTTTCAGTTTAGATTGCACCTCTGAAGAGTATAATGAAAGATTGCCCCATCACACACTTAGTCTATTAACTACTGCAGGTTTTTTTTTAAATTCTAATCAAAGAGCCGGTAGAGTTAAACAAAAAAATTAATATTCCACATTATTTAAACTATGTCATACCTTGTTTCCCATTTCTAATCAACACAAAGTAGTTAATAAGCTAACACTAATAGTGACTAGCATTATTTATGTTAGCCAACTGACCACACCAGAAGCAGCAGTTGTTGTTCTGCTCTATCAATATGCAGGAAAGAAGCCCAGAGCCACATAAAATTAACATTGCGCTACAATCGATGTGAAAATAACAACAGTAAGGAGGTTAAAAAACAGTTTGAAATCCACATGAAGGGTAAGAAAGTAGGGAGTGGAGCAACATAAAGGCAAAAGCTATTCAGTACTTTAAAGACAACAAAAGGAAGAAGAAAGATAAAGAAAGTAAAAGGTTCTATTGAGAAATTTTGCACCAGTCATCACTTAAACTATTCAAAATGCAGTGAGCTTAAAACAAAATACTGTACTAAAATAATCTAGAACACTGAGTGGCAAAAAACACATGCAAACAAGAAAATATACTCATGTCCACATACGAGAGGTAGGTAGCACAGCATTCAGGGAGGACACAGAATGAAAGGATGAGACTCTTCCAGTCCAAATCACCAGTAACAAACCAGGAACCAGTATCTCTCTAGAACACTTATCTCCCAAAGGGGCTAGCTGTCACAGGAAAACAAAGGTCTATTCTCAAGCGATGAAGAAAGTACTTCCACCAGTGAATGCCCTTATAAGCAAGAGGAATCCAGTTGTTGAAGTCGCAAACTATACAAAGACATTTATTGTCCTAATGACAGCGCACAAAGAGTTCTAACAATCAAAAATAGCACACAGGCTGTGAAAGGCCAGGCATTTGCCCATCAGTGTATTAAGTTTACCAATTTAGGAGGACTGAAGACAGAAAAGTAGCAGGACTATGTGTCCAGCACCCAATGCCAAAAAAAACATGAGACTCGGTTACAATTTGCTTACCTTCTATAGAAGGGGCCTGATCCACAGCTGCATATAGCATCTCTTTCAGAGCCTGCAAGGGAGAGGGAGAGAACAAGGAATACCATTAGTATTAAATAAAAAATTAAATTACATTGTTTTGATATGTCTATTTGAAAACAAAAGCAATTAAAGCCCTTTTATCCTCCAGACTGACACAGAAAGCTATGGAACGTGATGTCAACACTATCGCACATATTTCTGTTAAGGAGAGAGACACAAGTTCACGTTTACCGACTGCTTTGTCTAAAGCAGTCTAATCTATACCTTACTAATTATACCTTACTAATCTATAAAAATTCTTCCGAATTTTTCTGTAAATTTTTCCACATCTTCCTTTGGAAGATTGGAAAGATGTTCAAGGTTTTACATTAAAAAAACAAGAAAACAAGCCCTATTGTGTGACACACAAAGGAATTTGTCAAGGCAAATGGAGGAAAAGCAGCCTCTGGGATTTCTTATCACTGTTATATAGGAGCACAGAAACACACATACATTCTAAAAGCTGAAGACAACATGACGAAGGATATTAGGGAACTAGGGGTGACGGCCTCCTCTTGAGGTAGAAACTGAGGGATAATATTAACACCAGCCAAAATTATTAGCCAGGTCTTCATGTCCTAGAGGCACCATGAGCTGCCTCCAAGAGACCACGGAACAAGCCACTCACCCACCCTCAGATTGCTAGTGCTAGAGATGAGAAGCACAGGCAGCACAACCAAGAGGCAAGGCGGTCCTACAGCTAAATACGGAGCACCCCTGGCAGCAACCCCTGCCACTACCAGAGCCAGGAGGGAGATACCACATCAGAAACCTCATCACTTGCAGCTCCTTTCCAGAAGGCCTCTTTTCAGACAGTTACTAAGGTGCTGGTATTATTCCAGCCATAGGCAAAGATTTGCCCTCTCTCACAACACAAGTGCAAGCAAGAATCAAGTAAACTGAATTCAGTTCAATGACTGAAGGAATAACTTGAACCATAATTTTGGAACTAGAGGCCACCAGGAAGGGCCCATTCCTACTGCCGAGTGATTTGTTTACACACACCATACATCACTTGAGAAAGACAGGCATCTTAATACACATACTGAACGTGAGTGTGCTTCACACACAGCTGCTGCAAAAACTAGGTTTTATTCCCCCACTTTTGAACCCACAAAAATCTAACACACAAAAGTCATTCAGGTCTTTCGAGTTCCTGTCTCTTCTGCCTGTTTCCCAACATATCCTATACTTCTATAATCACACACCTCCGCATTTATCATCTTGTGTGTCATCGTCCCCCAGGTCAAAATATCACAATCTAAATAACAAATACCCTAATACCCTCAAGGTAAAACCCACAAGCTCAGCAGTTGGAAACTCTGCACTTGTTGTAACATGGTGCTTATGATCCTGTTAAGTAAACATAAGGTCTAAAGGACATGTCTGTTTATCACAAGATGTCCTAGGCAGCAGGCTACACCGGCAGCTCAGACATCTCTCAAAGGTCTGATTCCCAAGTCCACAGAGGTCTCAACAAAGGTCACTTGCATAATTGTTTTCCCAACTGAGTCACTGCTGAATGATCCTCATTCCAGTGGCACAGTTCTCCTCGACCCTCAGTGCTTTCTTTAAATTCCTCCCCAACACTGGCCATTTCAATTCTTCCCCCCACCCATGACTAACTGGCCAGCAGTACATGACCTGCCTCCATCCATGAAATGGCCAAAAAGCCTTCCCCCTTTTTCATCCCACTCATCATCCTCACCTACCTGTAACTTTTTCCATGAACCACAACCACATTGCACAGGATAAACAAACATGAAAAGACAGTAAATTCAAAGTCACTGTAGTAAGAGCTCCATCCCTTCATGCACCCAGAGGTAAACCTGCAGTGTACTTCCTATCTCTGGTTTCATCAGTCATTTCAAAAAACAAATTAAAAAGAACCACAATGCTGATGGTCCTGCACTAAACAACCTTGAAACCTGAAGGTGTCTATTGTCCCACAGACCTCTCCCCATGCAGACTGACATATTACAATCTGGCAGCTGCAGGGCAGCAGATTTTGTTACTACTTACCTGACCTATATAAGTAAACCAATAACCTGAAAGTGAAAGGCTCGGTGCTCCTTCACACCTAAAGTATTTAGTCCTCTGGATTACAGAATTTTAGAAATTATTGTTTCCAAAAGTTATCCATCACTGTCAACTTCAAACGTTTGAGAATTACTCCTTCTACCCTCTAACTAGACAAAAAGGGTTATTTCTTACTTTAAATTGTGCTAGTGATACGCCTCACACCTGCACTAAGCTTGTATAAATGTATATCAGAGAACAAAAACAAAGCAGAAATTAAACACACCTCAAATGCAACTGTCAAACCTTAACAACGAACAAATTCAAGGGCAAAAACCTTAAAAGACCGGAACAAAACCATTGTTTGAAACAAGTAGCTTTCAAACCGCTTATGCTCTTCTGAGCTTGTCCGCTAACACCCAGAAGGACAAATAGTGAAATAGCACAACAGATTTGTGTCAGGAGGTGGCAAGCCTGGGTGTGAACTGCCTATCATGAAGCAGGGTTTGAAGAGCAGAGTTGGCCACCTCCCAAAAACCGAAAGCCTGTTTCTGGAAGCGAGGCTCCGAAGGCAAGCAGGCTACCTCAGCCAGCCGTTTCGTTTTTCCCCACCTACTTCCTGCTGGAGGTTGTGTCTCGGAGAAAGGATTTCCAAAACTTTGCAACCTGCGTCTCTTCTCCAAAGGGAAAAGTACTTAAAACCTGGAGCATCCTTAGAAGGGAAGTCACCTGCTCGTACCTTTTACCCATCTCTCCCATGAACTTTGCAGCTGTAATAACTGTTCTGATTCTCCTTCTTCCCCAGGTGCTACAATTTTAAAGGTATTAAGCACTTTTTCTTTAAAAACACCATCAGACTTCCGCATCCAGATAAATAAATTCCAGCCAGATTAACTAAAACAAAACTGCCATCTGGCAACTGTAAAACTCCACCGAATCTCCTTCGGCTGGATGTGCAGACGTAGACTTAGGTTTAGAAGTCTGAGCAGATGGAGCAACACTCTCCTCTTTCTCCTACAAGCACTCCAGAGCTGGACAAAAAAGCAAAGGAAATCTGCAGCATGATTTGTAGATAAACAGAGGACTAGCAACCCAACAATTCCACTGCATCTAAAAATTTGCATTAAATGCAGTGAAGCATGCTCATGGCAAAAAAGCATCAGCTGAAATTTATCTAGGAGGTAGCTTAATTTGTTCAGCACTGACTACATGAAAAAGAGAATTATGTTGTCTACAACACAAAAAGATGGAATTTTGCTTGTTTCATATTTTATCCTTACACCAAAGGAACTGAAGAGTAAATGAATGGTCCAAAACTTACAGTTTTAAGACAAGAAGTCCACTAAAGCAAGGCATGCCGCACCAATCATTTAACTGGCTGGGAGAAGGCTACCAACTTTGCAGAAGAAGATACACTGCCAGATCCCCTGAAGCAAGGTGACCAAACCTTTTCACTCCCACCACCAGGATCAGGGCACATCCCACGGGTCGCTGCCTGGTTGGTCTGTGTTGCCAACCACAGACTTGGCACACCCCCTAAAACCGCTGGCTCCCCTCTGCTGCGGTCTTTGCACAGAAAAGGCAGCAGGTACTGAAACCTGAAGCATTACTTTTAAGAAATAGGAAATTTTTGGATGATAGCCATCAAAATCATGACCAAAGTTGTTTAAAACTTTGGCATATTTAGCATTAAACATATTTACCAAGCGTCTCCACAAATGACACATTTGTCAGTACTTTGTTTTAATTTCTTAATCACATCCAGGGAGTAGCCTGAGAATGACACTCAGAACTTTAAGGGTAAAAAAGCTCCTTTACATCATGATTATATACTACCTTATTGACATTGGTCCTCACATAGAGCCCTCCTGATCATTTGCACTGACTTAGGTTTCAACAACCGTCGGCTGGGAATAGAGTTTGCATAGTAAATGTGATATACAAAATTTACATGCTTTCATACAATCTTTAGAATGGAAATTTGGAATGGAACATCAAATCAAGTCAATCAAGGTTTGTGTAAAACCCCATGTTAACGTTGACGCAGTCATGGCAAACATCTTTGTGAAAAGCAACGAAACAGAATAGCATATGTCGACATTTTTCCTCTTTTTACAAGCCAAGTGCTCTTTCTCAGAAAGCTGACACATAGTAATGGTCACTGCAGAGCTTTTGCTGAAAGGAAGTGAGAATCTAAGCCATAGCTATCAAAGTATATCTTCTTTTGCCCGTTTAAAGATAGTGAAGGGATTTTTCTCTCTAAAGCTCTGCCACCAACTACCTGCCCTAAGCCTGGGCAACTTCCATACTTCCTACAAGCACAGTTATAGTACTTAAACAGATTTTTGTTGGAGGGAAAAAATTACGCTAGCGGCAAGAACTTTGAGGGCTGTAAATGGTTAAAGACGATCTGAAAGTGAAACTACATTTTTAGGTTTTCAAAACACAAGAGTGTCCTTTTTCGTCCTGACGTCACCAGCACAGACTACCTCCTCCTCCTAGCTTGACTGGCGGTTTACACGAGGCAAAGCTCCTTGCAGCCGCACTCGCTGCGCATCCGATCAAACCGGAGACACGTCGCCTGGCGAGGACCTCACAAGTTACCTGGGGCTTAGCACACTCCGGGGCTCCCTGACTGCACAACTCACCTGCTCTCCAATGGAAACAACTACAAATACCAGAGTGGAAAAATAAGACGACTGCATGTAAGCTTTATAATACAGAATGACTTAGAGAAAGCAATTTCTTCCTCTAGTCCTTTCATCAGCATCTTGAACTTGACACAGAAGTCCCTGGAAACAGGAATAATCTTTTCAGAGTTAAAAACCTACACAAGAAGATCTCTCACGCTGAAATAGAGCTTGATTACTGCTTTAATGAAGAAGGAAAAGATATGAACTGTCAAATGAAGAAACATTATAATGCTATTAAATATACAAATGATTTTTAAGAATTTTACTATGATGCGTGCTGTTAGCGATATTGCACACAAGTAACAAAAGCAGCGCTTGGCCTTATGTTTGCTAATCAACAACTCAGAACTTTTCTTGACAAAGGAAGGCTGTACGCTTTTTACCTCAAGTATAATCAACAAGTAAACCGAGGTAGCGTCGGCCTTTTCTGCACCGCACCCACACGACCACCAGTTACTGAATAATAAATGCCAGACTATTCCATTACTGTAATATGCATGAGCGGGAGGCTGACTCACATTCAGCCAGCTGCAACAAGGAAAACAAAGAGTTTTGAAACTTATTACTGAAAAGGAGGGTGGGGTTTATGTTTTTATTCACTATATGTTAAGCCTCTCTATCCAAGGAGGAGATTACTTGACGTCTAGAAAGAGTAACAACTTGAAGGAAGTTTTTACCGAAACCTACCCTTATTTTAAATTGGGATGGGGGAAGGGAGAACGCTATAATAATACTGCCCTAGTTAAAACATCTGAAAATTAACCGCCTATAATGAAAACAGTGGCCAATAAGCAGCAGAGTTCTTCACACATTAGTCAAGGTGTCATAGTTCACTGGGTCTCCTTTACCTTCCCTCTACATCTGTCTGGTCAGCAAGCAGCCAAATCTTTTACCCTTCTATTTCCTCCTTGCCTTCCCCTCCAACCCACCTCCAGATCTTCTCCTAGGAAGGTTATGCAAGTTTTCTGTTACCAGGAACAGAAAACAACTCTGAGAACTCTTCTGCGGATAATCCATAGGAAACACGACGCAGAACTAAGCCGGTACTTTATTTTAGCGAGACAATGGATCTCCTCCTTCTCAAAGACTGATGCATTACTTGGTCGCCTAGTTCTCTACATAGTTCAAGGAGATCACATTTTTGTTCTAAAGTCAAATCCAACTGCAGCTTTTATTTAAATATCCATTCCTCTGCAGTCAGGTAAAAGAAGACAAAGGAAGTGAAAAGGGCAGCTATAAACTTTTAAAGTTCAACATTACAACAAGTCAAGCGAAGATAGACATGATTTTCCTTGCAAAAGCAGACAGATCAATAGGGATATTAGAAATAAATTGCTATTATAGTCCTAGAGAGAAAATACAGGTCTTCAAATGATATAAATGTTGTATTGTTTTGACTAACTCAGTCAGGGAGTTTTGCTGCTCACAGCTCTCCTATAATCAGCTTTCCGTTATCTAGGTTTAATTATTACTTGTGGAAAAGACCGACATCCCTGGCACCAACCACTTTTACTGCTAACCCTGAAATATGAAATGGTTTTACTACAAGTAACCACACTCATCTTCACCTAGTTAAACTATGATAAGCCTGAGTTAAGCAATCGTGCGACCTTTAGAAAGCTGTCACAATAAAAACTGAAAAGCTGTATTCTGCAAGTAATTCACGATGAACGCCACAGGACTTTGTGTCAACAGCGTTCGTACATGTCCCGATTCACGCCGTTCACCTGAAATTAAAGCCTCGCTAGCCTTATTTTTTAAAAATTAATTAAAAAAAAATGCAACCGACGCCAGGTGCACGGCCCCGGTTGAAGTCACTAGGTAAGCTGTGAGCGTTACCGGTCTCGGCTGCGGCCCTTGCCAGGGCCACGCT